>NW_016180640.1:5447-6657 GCF_001687245.7 Rhagoletis zephyria | reverse complement strand
TTATGTTCGTGCATAATAAAGCATTGAGATTATTCCCGCCTTTGAAACGAGCATTTACCCAAGCAGGAGGATATGCACGTATATAAACAGCGTATGCGCTACGAATGGAAAGAAGTATAAGTACATAAATAACTGTGTGAAAGCATATAAAATACAATGATAGTTATGAAAAAAAATGAAAAAGTGGAATGAGAATAGAAAATTCCGACCATGCGTGAGAAAGAAAGTGAAATGTTTAAAATCGAAAGGTTTCGTTCACTTTATCTTACTCACATATGTATGTGCATGCGCGAGATACGTTAAGAAGAGTGAACTGTTTCAGTAAGTTAAGAGGCGCAATATTTTAATCTATACGCACATGTAGTACACAAAAAGTCATACATTTTTATGCAAAGTGGTTTAAATGCATTAAAGTGAAAGCGTGTGTTCAACGAAGTAGCATTTGTCGCTAATTCCAAATTTTAGTACACCTTGAAACATGCAAATTTCAAAAGTGAATGCGAGTAAAAATGTATGGTATACCTGGGCGTATGAGTAACCTTTTACTTAGCTAATGGCGTCTTCACAAAAAAATCGCAGTCTTCTCATTGCCCTCTGCGCACAAATACTAAGAAGAGGGCAATGAAAAGGCGGCAACAATTTTTGTAGAAAAGAAAATTTTGCCCAGGCGTGCAAAAGATATGTAGTATATACATTAGGACGGAGTATTTTATTTTCGGAAAAAGTGTAGGGCATATTCCAATTCTACGTTCGACTCTAATCAAAAATTGTGAACAAACTATATACCAAAAATTACATTTACCCTCCAACTTTTTAAAACAAAAATCAGTATATTATAATTTTTTCTGAACGGAATTAAGTAATTATTAATTCAAAAAAACTCAAAACAAAAAATGTGTTTTCTTCATACAATATACTGCTTTTCTTTTGATAAATGGGAGGACCAAAAGTCATTTTTTGTAATTATTTTGTTCGCCATTTTTGCTTAGAGTTAATCGTAGAATTTGAATTCAACAAAAATGTATACTATTTACTAGCAAACACCCGGCGTGCTTCGCGACGCCTCATGAGTAATTTTGTATCAAAGCTAAGGGGAAACCGTATTGAAACTCAAATGGGAAAACCTCTCAGGGGAAGAATTTTGCCTTTATTAGTATCCATAATACTATTTATAACAATACAATATAGCTTTAAAGTTTCTTTGTTCAAA
>NW_016180640.1:0-3555 GCF_001687245.7 Rhagoletis zephyria | reverse complement strand
ATATATAACAGATAGATAGATAATGCTTTATCAAAATCTACGGTATATGCGAAAATTCTACCGCCAGTGTCATTTTTTCGTTAAAATGCTGTCGACAGCTACATTCCACAGTACTGGTCGAGTAGAACCGGACCCCAAAACTATACCACTTACAGGGAATATCTTAACTCAGTATTCCACTTAATTACACTTTTAACATCGCTCCAGCTAGCATTCGTTCGATAAATTATGCTAATGAATTGCGCTTACTCTTATATTTGTGAGCGATGAAGTAGCGCTTACACGGAGATATCAATTGACAAATAACCATCGTCTTTCTGAGGTATTTAGCTGAGGTGATTCGGGCACATTGATAGTATTTCCCGAAATCTGCTTACTTCTGAAGTATACCCATCACCTATTTATCTGCGATTCTCTAAGATATCAACAGTAGCTAAAAGCCTGTTTGTAGGGAGTGCTTATAATGCGGCTCGGTGGTTAGGTCTAAAAAGTACTCTGTATTCAATGAGCTGTATGAATTGCGAGATATGCAAGTGCTTGTGGGAAGTTCATTGAGGAACACCAGGAAGTCAGTTTCGATAAATGCATATGAGAGGGGTTTTTTTCTGTCGCGAGCAAAAAATTGATTGGGTTGTTCTTTTTCTAGAGTCTCCTTATTATTATTTCAACGACTGGCCTAGAATCATTGTAACTGAATCTGATGACTAAAATCGTGGAAAACCATGATTCTATGTCAGAACACCTACAAATAGCAAATCGGGTGCCTCCTGCGTAAGTGGGAAGCACATTTTGCATATTAGGACGATAAAATGGCATGTCAGAAGACTCTATTTTTAAATAATAGAAGAGAGCAAGAATGTTTACTTCCTCCTCAGAATCTCTCAAAGGGGCTTTTGCTATTATTGAGCTTTCAGAGTTTTCTGGTTTATATTCAATATTAGAAATATCCGTCGAACTTTCTTATTCTTCTTGATCGGATATATTTGAGTAAAAAAATAACGTGAATCGAAAGCATATACCTTGATTCACTTCAGTGAAATTTCCAAACCCTACACTGGATTGTTAAAAATGCTCAATTACTGTACAAGTAACTTTATTTTACACACAAAATGAATTCATCAAGTATTAGTTTTGGTTCTGCTGGTCTTGATTAACAATTAATTGTGTTAAAAATTTCTCCTTTTTCAAAGGAATTTTTTTAAGGCGGATTTTAAATTATGTATCAGATTTTACGAAGGAAAATTTAAGCACATTCAAAAAAATAAGTATATAAGCAAAATTAAGAGCGACAGTAATCGCTAAAACAAACTCTTAATATTTAGAAATAAATTTGTGCTAACAAAAACTAAAAACAACTCCAACTAAGCTAAAGCAAACAGCGAAAGTGCTATATGAATAATTTACTTCCTTCAATTTCATGGCCACAACAATCTACAGTGGGCAAGCTGCTACGGCAGCAATATCAGCAGCAGCAGTCACAACAACAAGTACATAGCATGTACGCTTATATGTATGTATGTTAAAGTTGGTGCAATGCTGCTGTCACAAGCTATCCATCAAGCTGGAGCTGTTTGTTTGCTATATTGCGGTTTGTCAACCGGCCTGTCAACATTGCAACAAAGCTCAAAATACATATTTACACATGCATACATACATACATTGAGGCGAGTGCAAGCTGATAGAGACGAAAATATTAAAAAAAAAAAATGCAGCATAAGCTGGCGCATTGCTACTGTTTGCCGTCATTGGTATTGAAACTGCAAGCTGCATACATATGTATGCTTGTATAAATATACGTATATATGTACATATGTATGTATGTACACAAATAGTAGTGCGCAATATTGCAACGCCGATTGCAGTTGCCGCCACTTCAACGTGTTGTTTACCTTTCAATTATGCTACGCAAACAATGGCTGCATAACAACGACAACAAATAGCCCATTACTTGCCGTTGCTGTTGGTGAGCGAAAATATTGCTGCCTGCGCGTTTACGCTTTCAATTTGAAATATTCACTCAATCAACAATAGCTAGAATTTTATAAAATCCGTACCAACATACATACATACATATATTCGCACAAGCATCGATGGTCATCTGTCGAAAATGCCAGCGAGTTGCACTTTATTGTTTGCCAATCAGTTATGCGCATGCGTAAAGTTTGCTCAATAAACCGCAGCCGTAGGTTACGTGCCATCACGGTACTTGTGACCACCCTGGTGGCGCGGCTTGTTTGTATGTCTCGTTAGTTAGGTATTAACTACTTCCAGTTGAATATTTTAAGTGATTTTCTCATACAAATTTATGCAGCACTGAAGACTAAATCTTAATAGTGAAATTCCAGGAACTGTCTTAATTCCAATACTTCTCATATTAAAACCTTATGTATTTAATCATACATTTCGCTTTGTGCAGATTTTAGGGCTATCAGAGAAGCAAAGAGCTCTGCCGGGAAGCAATTCTGTCAATACAATAGAAGGGATACCCAACATTGCGCTTAAACAGGTGACAAACAAGTAACTTTGCTTTGTATAGCTAGTGACATTCCTACTCTTCGTTCAAAAAATGTTCAAATTCTCACGATAATAAATGCTCTTAAAAGTGATAATACTTTGCTTATGCAAAAATGTGATCTCTTATCTGCCGAGATTAGCTCTCTCCGTATGCTAATTGATGGTAAACATAATGCTAATGGTCTAAGCGGAAACAATAACAAACATAACAAACATATGACTAACGAAACTGGAAACTCAGTGAATAACAAAAAACCTGTTTCTGCTACAACAACAAAAATACCTACTAATAAATCTAAAAAGACAAACAAAGGCAGTAAATCTAGTGCTGCTACGAAATCAAACAAATCTGACTCATCACAGAATACGAACTCCGAAGAGTTATCAAAAACAAATAACAACAATAACAATTTGGCAGACACCAACGACTTGCCACTACCTGCACCACCGAATGATTCGCCCGGTAACGCTACCAACATAAACGATGCAAACAAGCCCGCGCAGAATAGGACTACCGAAGTGTTATCAGCACAGAATATGAACACCGATGAGTTATCAAAAACAAATAACAATAATAATTTGGCAGACACTAATGACTTGCTACTACCTGCACCACCGAATGATTCGCCCGGTATCGCTTCCAACATAAACGATGCAAACAAGCCCGCGCAGAATACGAATACCGAAGTGTCATCAGCACAGAATGCGAATACCGAAGAGTTACCAAAAACAAACAACAACGATAATAATACATAAACGATGCAAACACCCCCACGGATGCTAATGTCGCTGCTTATGCTAATCGGGTTTCTGCCCCAGTGAATGCTTCTAAAGTTACAAAATCAACTGTATACAAACCCAGGAATCCGTCCACTATTGTTGTTGGAAGTAACTTTAATGTAAATCTTGACTTAGCCGTTCGTCTGAAATGGTTACATCTGTCGTCCTTTAAGCCGTCTGTTAATGCTAGCGATATTATCGACTTTGTGTCGAGAACAACAAACATTTCTCCATCTTTTTTTCACTGCCATAAACTTATTA
>NW_016180639.1:0-6658 GCF_001687245.7 Rhagoletis zephyria | reverse complement strand
AAGTATTACTAGTGCGACTCTAAGGCATATTTGCTGCTACTAGCTTAGAAATATCAGCGTGAACTGTTCTAGAATCGCAACGTGATGGAGCTGCGCTTCCTACCCACCGGCAACAGCAACAGCAACGCCACCAACACAAACAGCAGCAACTCGGGCAGCTCCAACCACTCAGCCAGTGCCAGTAATTTGAACACAGCCCACCCGCATACCAACAGCAGCCATAGTCTCCATAAGCAACCAGCCGCCGCCGCCGCCGCCGCCTGCCATGTCGGCGACGACGTTGATTCGCATATACCACCGCCGCGCTCTTCCTCCTCCTGTGAAACGCTGGAGGCCAGTGAGGGAATTTCCAATGCCATCGATCCGAGCTCGCCACTCTCCAAGCCACTACCGCCGTTGCCCAACTACAAGCCTCACGGACAACAACAGCACCAACAGCAGCCGCATACAACCCCACCGAAAATGACACAAAACAAAGCACAAGTAAGCGCCGCTACAACAGCGACTACAGCAACAGCACCAGCCGTAGCTGGCACGCCAAACGCATTCTACAACAACAACACGAACGCAATGCATTTGCATACAAAATCGAATTCGTCTCATTCATCCTCAGCCTCATCATTTCATTCTTTGCATAATTCACAGGCACACCTGGGCTCACATCAAGGTCTGCACCACGCGCAGCCATACCACCCGCCGCCTCCGGGCACGCCAACGCTGATGCACAAGCGTGGCGATTATTTGCCGCATCATCATCATGTGAGCGCTGGCCAACATCCGCCGCCGGTGCCGCCACATCAGAACAATAACCACAGCAACCACCATAATGCACATCATCTCTACCAGCAGCATCAGCAGCAACACGCGCAGTCGCAATCGCCGCTAACGCCGTCATTGGAGCAGCAGCGCCGCACGCTGGAACGCAGCGCGCGCAATCTGCACTACACAGCAACCGCGATGCCGGCGAATGTGACGCAGCAATCACCGCACGATGCCGCCATGAATATCGATGGCCTGCCGACGCGCATACCATCGTTACGCCGCACGCGACGTACCTCTGGCAGCGCCAATAACAACAATGGTGGCGTGGGCATACCCATCGTGCCGGGCAGTCCGCGGGTGCAGCGTTCACCGATGCCGGCGCGCGCCATGATGAAGCGCGGGCGGCTGGGCAGTCACAACGACAACATGTCCTCGGGCAGTTTGAACAGTATTGAGGTGTGAGTGAGATGTGGTAAGGGGGAGGGTGAAATAAAGGGGAAGAAAGATGATAAGGGGTAAGCGGGAAAAGGGGTTACAGAGCCTTCGAATAATTAATATTAACACTTAGTATAATAGGTTAGGTTAAAAATAGGCAACGTAGAAAGAGAGACATAGTTTTAGGATGTGGTAAAATACTTCATAGGCATTTTTAGAAGATTTCAAATAAGGGCATTTAGCATTAGGGAACTCAATTGGTGGATTGAGCCAAAGAACGTAGATATTAAGAAGGGACAACTCGTAGTGTAGCGAAAGTGAGCAACAGGGGCGTACCTTCTCTTTTGCCATGGTAAGTTTTTTGATTGGAGGAAAAGCCTAAGCACGCCCCTGTTACTCCCTCTCGCTACAATTATAACGAGCTGTCCCTTCTTATTATCTACGTTCTTTGATTGAGCGCAATTTTTCGCAAATAAGATGGCAAGCTGAGATGAAATATATTGTGGAAAATGATTTATTGCCGAGTTTAAGTTAAGTTGCTTAAGGAAAGCTTAAGGTTCAGCCAGAATAAATTTTCTTAAATTTAAAACCCTAGATTCGTATGCTCTAAGAGTAAACTTGTAAATATTCAAAATTTATGTAGTATTAAAGTACGTTTCTAAAATTTAGAAAAATTACATTTAAGCTGTCGAATATAAAACTATATAACTCGAATATTTAAAAAAACTGAAAATTAGTATAATTTTTGCATACTCCCAGCCAGGGTGCCGTTACTTATATAGTGCCTTGTTTTGTAAACACACAGCAAACGGTAAAGCTGTTCCCAAATCACATAAAGACTTAACTGAATTAATTTTAATTATATTTGTAGGTTATAGTTGCCAACTCGAAATGACATTCACTACACTAGCAATGTATGTATGTATGTATGTACTATGTTTGTTTGACTAACTCAAATAATCAAATAGTTTAATATAAAATCCGTCCTAAAAGAAGAGCAAGAAAAAAATAAAAAAATGAATTTTCACAAAATTGTATGACTGAAAAAATGTTTATAAAGAAAAGCTCTATTACTTGATGAGACGACTTTGAAAGCTCCAACGTTTGTTGCCTGAAGGTATTCCGCATTAAAAGCGTAGTTCGAAATACAAATTTTGAAGTTGTAAAAATTAACTTACAGTCGAACACATTAGCAGCATTTTTGAATTAGAATCTATTTTTCGAACATCTAATGCATATCGTTTAACTCTTCAAAAAGTTTTTTTTTCGTTTTTCTTTCAAGTTGGGACTCGAAAATTGAATGCTAGTTTTTTTAGTCTTTAATTTAATTAAAAATAATTTTCGTGCTTCCTACAGTTTTTGACTGCACTTTATTTTATGCTTATTTTTAGTATTTGCGTTCAAGTTTTAATATTTATTAAAAAAAATTATATGTATGTATGTTTCCTGGTCCTTATTTTTACGTTTTAATTGGAGTCGAAGTTTTAAATCTGCTGCTTTCTGTGGCAAGTTAAATTTACAAGCGATAAAAGTAATCATAAATAGTTTTATGCAAAAATTTTAAGTTTTTTATACGATTTTTTTTTTTGTAATTCATATTTTTTTCAAAATGTACTATTTTTATTATTTACCGTAAATACAATAATAAATTTGAAAAATAATTTTTAATAAGAATAAATAAATTACACAAAAAATACTATAACAATAAACGTAAATAATGTCTTATTTCTTGTAGTAAACTTTTCGGTAAAGCCTAAATTATACAAATGTATTTCAGGGTTTGTTTTTGTCCCTGAACCGGAGTTTCGCTTGGTTCATCGATTTGAAAATTAAAAAAACAGCTAGGTATTCTTGTGTCAATTTTATTCAAACAAAGTGAGAGAAATTTTTCTATTAAAAATTATCCAAACGAACACTAGCCTTTATAAAAAGTTGTTCGGTTTTCGGTTCGAAGCAAACAATTATGGAAAATTTCGGTTTGGTTAATTATTTAGTAAAAAAAACCGTTAATCCGTTTCAAAACCGATCCACGCCCTGCATTGTAATGTATGGAAATTTTTTTGGGGCCCGACAGAAACAAGGACACCGCGACCTAGGAGATATTTTGTATCCCTATGATGGTTCCTAACTCTGACGCCCAAGATGTTATTAGCCTCCCTTACAAAAGCTAAAAGTTTCTTCATAGATGAATACCCAACCTTAGTGGCATCGTCTGTGGAAGAACTGAAGTCTTGCAGTCTTAGTCTGGCTAATGCTGGACAATCACACATAATGTGCCCCGCCGTCTCCTCGTCTTCAAGGCAAAGACGGCAATCCGTCTCTTGGAAAAACCAATCGGATGCACTGAGGCGCAGGTGATTATGGCCGCTTAGGTAGCCAATAAGCAACTTCGTGTTGGCTCTGTTCAATCTTTATATCAAAGCAAAAGGATAACCGAAAAGTCCGGTCTTTCTAAGGCCCTTACCTCTCTTCAGTACTTACTGCGATCTGTGTCTACACACGCTTCGATTATGAGCCCCGAAGGACACCAACTGAGTACACAAAACGGTTTCGGCCCCACAAGTACAGACGATGAGCCTGCCCTTGCCAATTCGTCGGCGGCTTCGTTATCTACGTCGATCCCACAGAGTCGTGGTATCCAGCATAGCAATACAGTGGTCCTTGCTGCATTCTGAAAAGATGAAAAAAATGTTGGATATTACACGCAGAGCTGCACTCTTAACGTCTGATACAGAGCTGCCGAATATTCCCTCCTGGTCCTGTAGTTAATTAAGAGGTACTCCACGAGATACGTCCCTGGCTTATTTCAAGAACATGTTCTTTGCTAGACAGGAACAAGATTAAATTGAATAGTGTCTTTTGTTGTATAGAAAGCATAGCTTAACAGCGTATCCTATTTTTAGGCGCAGCAAACAAAAGACGTATAGAAATATTGTCTTGTGGAAATTTGTGGCGTGTGTTTGGCACCACAACCATTTTTCCATTTGAGTCGAGACCAAAAAACATCCCCAATTGCTTCTCTCGTTTGCAAATTTGCGTAAGTGGTTCATCCCGAGTCCCCCTAAAAAGTCAACGTCAGGACCGGCTCTTAATGCTTTGTTGAATTTGTCGCCTCTGGATTTAGCGATCCAAGAGGCGCAATGAAAACGATGTATCGACTGCACTCTTTTGGTCTGTGGAACGACGATCGGAGCTCTGGGCACAGAGTTGTTCAGAAGGTTGTCACAGCAATATCCTTTGTTTTTGGCACCCAATGACAAACTGATACCTAGAGTCTCCTTTGGTAGAAAGTACGTCGTTAGATTTCCGACAAGGGAACAATGGAGAGATCCAGACACTCTCTTGGGAAGCTCGGTGAAAACTTTCTATACTGACGGCTCAAACGATACTGGAGCTGGATGGCATCTGGACGGAAATTTCAGATGCTTTACCGCTTTGGGTGCAATGACAACGGTATTTCAAGCGGAAGTCTTTGCAATACTGAAAGTGGCAGACTGGATAACTGGCGAAAGGTGGCGCAGACATAAAATCAGGATCTGCAGTGACAGCCAAGCTGCTCTAAAGGTCCTGGAAACCGCTCGAACCTCTTCAAAGTTAGTCCAGGAATGTAAGTTGAGGCTGAACTCCGTTACAAGATGGAACGAGCTTGAACTTGTTTGGGTGCCAGGACACCACGGTGTTCAAGGTAACGAACTGGCTGATGAATTGGCGAACTGCGGTTCTCTGGAGCGCCCAATTGGGCCGGAGCCAATTGTAGGGCCAACCATAGCGAGAACGATCCGGTGCATTAAGGATCTCATAAGCAAAACTCATGAAAGCCGTTGGTGCACTATTGACCCCTGCAAAACATCCAAGTGTTTCCTGAAAAGGCCTGACAGGCCTGTGTTCATCGTGTTTGGAGGACGAGGATAGTACAGAACATTTTCTCTGCCACTGTCCGGCCTTCGCCAGACTCAGATGGTACATTTTTGGGCCGGATGTCACCGAGAATGGACGACGTACATTCTCTTTCCCTCAACAAATTGCTAAAATTCATAAAGGAGTCTGG
Organism: Rhagoletis zephyria; assembly: GCF_001687245.7. Classification (NCBI taxonomy): domain Eukaryota; kingdom Metazoa; phylum Arthropoda; class Insecta; order Diptera; family Tephritidae; genus Rhagoletis; species Rhagoletis zephyria. The sequence goes on along the minus strand of NW_016180639.1, from coordinate 1,413 downwards.
TAAGTTTGCAGAGGAGTAATGAATTCCAACCCCCACCTACATAACCCTTTCCTCTAAATCCTGTTTCTTGGCCTTAAGTACAATGGGCAATACTGCTTTAGTGCTTGGAAAATTTGTTTATGGTTTTTCCGGCCACCCACAATTCCATTCCATTCCATTCCCCATAAAAAGACTACGGTGAACTTAAACTATTAGGCAAAAGTGCGTCATGTAGTTGTCGAGAAACGGAGAGGCCAAAGGAGTCCAAGACAAAGCACCCGTGCACACTGCGCGAGTTGCAAGGCGTACCCTGGCCGAGACTGGATTTGAAGAATTCAACCACACACCATACGGTCCAGAACTGGGCCCCTGTTTTCCAATTTGAAAAAAATCTCCGAGGACGAAAATTTTCGAGCGAAGAAGAAATCAAGGCGGCAGTAGACGAGAATTTGGAAGACAAAGAAATTTGTATGCATTTCATTTTTCATGCGAAACTTTTAGCCTCCCTTCGTATATGCAAAAATAAGTAAATTAAAGCCTATAATACTTACCTCATGTGTCGAATATTAAAGCAAAAACGGCTTAATTTTTTTAACAAAAATCAATATTTTTTTTTTTTTAGAAAAAAATGCAACATTTATTCCAAAATGAAAGTGTGATGAATGTAATTGAAGTGTAAATACTTAATGTAGGTACAGTTTACATAAAAGAAAACTAAACATAAACACATAAATCATAAAATTAAAAAAATTAATAAATTTCATTATATACCAACAAGTGATTATTTTTTTGTTAAAAACTTTTTGTTCCATTATTTGCTACAATTTAATATCGAATATTAAAGTGAAACTCATTTTTGCGTGCTCTGTATATCCTTTCCTATTTATACATTTACATAATTTGTACATCACTGCACATCTGCACCTACATACATATGTACATATTTGTTACAAATATTCTTTCGACATAATTTTCATTTACTTCTGTTGTTGTATTAGTTCAACTACGTATGTATGTATGAGCGTTTTGTTTATAGTTAATTAATACCGTTATTTGTATGTATGTATGCATGTTTAAAATTTATCATCCATTACTTGTATGTGAATAGTTTGTAAATAGATTTTCGTATTTTATATTTTCTCTAAATTTTTTATTTATTTTTATATCATTTAGTTTTCTATTTTTTTTTGTAAATATAATTTTACTACATTCTAATGTTTATTAGGCTAATCAATGAGGTGCCCTGTGGGCTTCAAAAGCTGTACAGAGCCAATGTTATTTTTATTCGCGTTTTATAGCTTTTTAATCTTCTTTTGTCAAGTTGTTTGGCGCTTTTATTTAATTTTATATTTAATTTTGCTGAGTGTAGTTTAGCTTTTGTGAGGTTATGGCCCCTATTATGAGTTGCATTCGATTTTCGACTGTGGTCGAAAG
>NW_016180638.1:0-6658 GCF_001687245.7 Rhagoletis zephyria | reverse complement strand
AAATTAGATAAGTTTTTAAAAGGTGGCCACACTTTTCAAAAACATAAATCCTTATTGCACATCTACAGCCCGAACCCTTTAATTTGACACCTCACTTTTGAAAATCGTACGAACGGTACGGATTTAAAAGTATTGATTATTGAAAAAATTGATTTTAATTGTTCAACAGATGGCAACTCTTGTCGAAAAAATAAAACCAGTTTGCGCATCTACAGGCAAGCGCTTTAATTTGACACCCCATTTCTTTAAAATCTAACGAACGGTGCAGATCTTTTATGCTGAACAAAAAATGCCTTCGCGTATTATATATACTAGTGTTCGCCCAGCGGTTGAAATTCAACCGATAAAATTAAGGATAGTTTATGTAAGTTGAATGAGCTAAAATAACATTAGTTGGAATGGGTTAAGTGGAGGGGAGTTTAAAATTAGTGTATGAGTATTAATCGAAATGGTTTTGAAAAGCTTTGTTTGTTTTTTAGCTTTACTATAGGAGGATTGCCACCTGTTGAAAAAATAAAATTCAGTTTGGATTAAGGGAAGTAGGTAAGAGGAGTATGTATGTATCACCATATGGGTTCCAAACAAAATGGTTCTAAGAAGAAAATAGTTTAAAAATATTTTGAATAAGGTTGCCACCCGCTTGAAATGTTGAATTTAGTTAATCTAAATTATATGAAACATCAAAATATGAATGTCAAACGAAAGTGTGTAAGTAAGAAATCTTTATTTTCAACGCTAAGACTATTTTTGAGGTGATGGAAAAGGGTTGCCACCTGTTTAGATAGTTAATTCAAAGTATTTAATAAGTTAAATGAATTATTAAAATGTGGGTATAAATATAAGGGGGCTTCAAACGTGTTTAAACAATCAAATTCAAATTAGCTCGTCTGCTATTGAAACACACGAGTATCACTATGTCAGGCGAAAGAGATTTAAGAAGATTTTTGTTTGAAATAACTTTTGAAAAGGACTTCCACCTCTTTGAAAAGTCAAATTTAGTTCACGTATGCACAAGTTTTATGAAATATTTAGATATAGATGTGAATCGAAAGAAATTTATGAAAACTTTAGTTTGAAAATATCCTTAATTAGGCTGGCAACCTTTTCGAAAAAAAAACACATCGACCTAAAGGTATAGGTACATGTATGTGTATTACTCCGGAAGGTATTTTGTGTGATAGTCATTTGATTTTCAGCCTTCTTTTGAATTTCAGAAATGAGTCGTCAAATTAAAGACCTTAACCCGTAGATGTGCGATAAAGTTTTATTTTTTTACTTAAGATCTTTTTTTTTATCGGTAAAGGTTGATTTGAAATTTGATGAAATTTAAAGCCTGCACTATGCGCATTTAGATGAAATATGGCACTTTGATCGCTTATAACTGTGACTAATATTTGGGATATTCTTTAGGTTTTTGAAATTCAATTTTGGGCGTTTTAATGCCATGCGGGTTCGCTAGTTACTTATATTGAGTAAATTTACTTCCTCATAAACCTGAATTAAGTAAAAAATTCTCAAATTTAGTAAATTTTCGTGAAGAAAAAACCGTTACTCTAAAATAATCCTTCTGTTCTGTTTTCTTGTTTTAAGGAAATGCTTTTTTCTGAGTGTAGGTATATACCCGAATATTCATGAACAATATCATGTACATATGTATTCAGGTATATTAAATTTTTCCATAGAAAAATTATTAATGTATTTATATTAAGACCTTCTACTTCGATTTTCTCCCAAGCATATTTTTAATTCATTTCAGGGAAAATGTTTTCTCCTTACTCGCGCGCACAAATTTCAATTGATTTGTTTTAATTGATGACCCAAGTTATTCAATACAACTTGCACCGAAAAGCAAATGGAAGAAAAATGTTGAGTAATGTTACAAGTTTAATATAATTTCATTTTTATATCAAAAGGGATAGAAGGGAGAAAAGAAAATTAATTTTGAGCCATTATTAATTGAGGACGTGGATAGGATAAGTATGCATGTACAGGGTGATTCAATAAGACAGCAGATGGTCTTTTATAAATAAAACGCAACAAAGTTTGCTATTTAATCAGGTTTTCTAGCCTATGGCATTCACATATGTATGTACTAACACATGTATATATATATATATAGGTATGAAACACAATAAATGCCCATCGCGCAAGGTGCGCATATCAAAATTTTGCATGACTTTTTGGCATAGTTCGGACTATGTCTCGCTTTTCAGCTCTCGAATAGTGTAGGACTTATTGATATAGACCAGACTTTTTACGTAGCTTTTGAGAAAGAATTCCAAAGGCGTCCTATCGCAAGATCTCGTCGGCCATTTGCCTCGCTCCCAGGTATCTTCGTTCCATTGTTTGATTCGAATGGTGTAACAAGTGGCACCGTCCTATTGAAATTACTTTTTGTCCAAGCCCATATCTCGTAATTCCGGCCATGGAAAATTTGTTATAACATCGCGCCAACGTTCACCATAAAAGCGTTATCGGCATGATTTTCGAAGAAGTACGGTCCGAAAAAACCACAACAGTCAGTCGTTATCGGTGCATAGTTTTTTCTTGAATGACAGCATAAACTCCTGTCTGTTTAAATTGCCGATTGCAAATGGTCTCTAGACTTCAGTTATTTTGTCAATTGAGTTTTGTATACCAGTAGAAATATGTAGGCGTTTTGCTAAAATCCCCCGAACAGTGCTGTAGGAAAGGTTCACTTGCCGTGCACGGTGTCTAAGTGAAGTTGTCGTGGCCTGTTACAAACTTTGTTAAAAAGTAGAAATATTTTCGGCCAAACGATTTTAAAACTTTAACTGCATACTCGAAAATATTTATTATTTTTAATAAATCGACGCTGTGGTGTAGTGGTAAGCAGTGCGCGCTTCCACTCCGCAGCACCTGGGTTCAAACCCTGGTGAAAGCAACATCGCAAAAATATAGAAAAAGGTTTTTTCTTAACAGCGGTCGTCCCTCGGCAGGCAATGGCAAACCTCCGAGTGTATTTCTGCCATGAAAAATAGCTTCTCATAAAAATACAATCGCCGTTCGGAGTCGGCGTAAAACTGTAGGTCCCTCCGCTCTGTGTGACAACATCAAGGCGCACGCCACAAATCGGAGGAGAAGCTCGGCCAAACACTAACATATGTGTAAGCGCCAATCTATTATTATTATTATTAATAATAAAAAATAAAATAAAATAGAATAAAATGTTAAATATTTTTATGAAAATTTTTTGTAGTTTGATTAGTTTTTGTGAATTTTTTACTTTGAAACGCTTATTTAGATTCTGTCGATCTGTAGATCGAACGAATTAGTGGAAGAATCAATTGCACGTTCGCGCCGATGTGTTGGTCAATTAAAAGTAAAAAGGAATCACGGTAAAGTATTTTGATAGTGCAATTCAAATTACCCAAGTTTGTTGTTTAAAATATTTACATACAATTATTTTCAGTGTTACCTTTGGAAGGCGATGAAGCATTGTGGCCCGTTCTTTTATCTGCTAGTTGGTTTAGTCCACGAAAACACGGTTTTCCTTGTAAGGGAAATTTTAACATAGCTGGCGTTTTGTAGCTAACAGTTGTGTATTAAACAAAATTTTAAGTATTAGGGCGGGTCTCAGATTGAACTGTTTAGGGTGCCGGCCTAAACTCTGTATTTTAAATGAAAATTATTGACAATAAATAAAAGAGCATAAGTTGCCAACACCATCATTTCGAATTTTGCTGCTATTATTTTACATGCATATGTATAAAAATTAACCGGTATGCATAGTTGTAGAAGGTAGTATTATGTGGGAAATAAAGTCAAATGACCTTGTTTCCGTTGATGTTATTACCTGTAACCGATATACACATGTAACCATAAGTTCCAAAAATGTTTAATATTCTTATTTCACGTCTAAAATTTATTGTAAGTATCAATTTTGAGTGAATAATCTTCAGTGGTTACTAAAATATCGCAGTTTTCGTATTTCTGAAAATTACCGTTATATGGGAGGTAGACGTGGTTATTGTCCGATTTTGGCCATTTTCAATGCTTTTCGTCCTACACCCAGTAGCAGTGCACGTACCAAGTTTCGTTAAGATATATCAATTTTTACCTTAGGTTTTTTTAAACAAATTATAACAAAAATTTGCTCTGTGCATACTTTTAGTATATAATATAAGAAATGCCAAATTTTGAGTTGTGTCACTTTTGGAGATCGTGTGCGACACATGCCAATCGAAGCATCTACGTGCCAAATTTCAAGCAAATCTCACCATAAATAAGATTTTTTCGTATAAATCGGGCGCTGGTCCACCTACCGGAAAAAAGTAAATATTTAGGCCCTTGTCATGGTGGTTGCTGAAAGCTAAAATTACATAAAAATAGGAACTGCCGTTCGCGAGATTATTATTGACGTGGTGAAATTGCATGTTGGTGGTAGCGGGAAAAAAAAAAAAAAATTGTGAGCAACAAAACAAAAAGTCCGCATATAGAGAAATCAGAGAGCATACTTTTTAACCGACTTCCGCAAAAGGAGGAAGTTATCAGTTCGTCGGAATATATAAAATATTATTTTATTTTTATTTTTTTGTATGTTACCGCTTAACTTTGGACCACGTCAACCCATTTCGATAATTCTTTTGCATCGGAAAGGCCTCGCAACGTTCTCAAAAATCCGTGTCGCCATATATATATATTTTTTATATGAGAATTGAAGTCGGTTTATTTTTTGCTTAAAATTTACTTGTTTGATTTTAGCTCTCGCGACACGCCCTTTTTATAGGTTCCTTCAAATAATGTTGAAATTATCCTTCCCAAAACCAAAAAACCATTTTCAAATCGGAACAGTCTGCGCGAAGTTTTTACATTCCACACATATTTTGGGACTTTATTTTATAAGATGTATAGATATAAATATAGATGTATAGATGCCGAAATCTTCAGTCTGCTCAGCTTAAGACATTTTATTCGAAATAGTTTGGCACGGACAACATTGTTTTGTTTATTTCAATGTGCAAAGGGAGTATGCTTATTCACAGTTGCTTTCGTCAAATCGAATATGAGTTAAATGAACGATTCATCATAAAATAATGATTCAATAATTCCTGGAACTCCAAACTCAAAGGAAAATACATATGTATATTTACTAATTATTGTGTTTGGTCAACTTCATAAATTGAAGTCTTGTACACATATACACATATATCTACATTAGACTGCATCATTTCCCAAAAAAAAATCGGTGCTGTTTTTCACTGGGATTATAAAATCTATTATATTTTAAGACATGCATCAAAATATTGAGATTTACGTGAGCTGTACTGATTTGAAACTACATACCTCCATAAATTGAGTTTTTATGAACAAAAAAAATTTTGTTTTTAAGTATTTTTTGAAAAAAAAAACAAAAAACACCTCAGATGGCAAAAAGATTTGCATAAAAATATAAAAAACGGAATTTTTTTTATTTTGCAAAGCAATAGAAAGGGTCATGCCTTATAAGTCTAATCTGTATAGTTATGGCTGAGTTATTCAAGTTTTTATTAAACTGATCTGTGAAAAAGGTTAAAAACAGCTTCAAAAATCTCATTATAATGATCACGTTGCGGCATTTTTTTAATATTTTTATGCTGATTTTTTTAAGGTTGAACTGTTTTGTCATCTGAGGTGATTAAAAAAAAGAATCTTTAAAGAAAATATTTGTATTCATAAAAAACTCCATTTCCGGACGTATTTTCAAATCGGTCCAGCTCAAGTAAATCTGAAAATTTTGGTGGAAATCTTCGAATATAAAATATAAAACCGAAACTTTTTTTGGTGATGCAGTCTAATGTACAAAGCTTAAATTGTTCACACATGAGTAAACACGAATGGTTTTCGGAAGCATTGACAAACCTTAAAATATACATTAAAAATTTTGGTCGCATGTCTTTATCAAATACAAAGCCATCCATACTTGAGCATCACTTATTCCAATTCACCGCTTCGCGTATGTAAGTACATTCAGCTGGAAAATTTATATCTATGCATTTGTAGTAAATTACTTACACGATTTAATTGGCAGATATTTGATTTGGCGAAGGTATGATGGCATGTGTGTTATTTTTCTGTAAAAATATTTTCCGCGCTTTAACAAAAATCATATAGAGTTTCAAACTTTATACAAAGTTCAATGAAAACTCAAAAAATATTCATTAAATTAATCTGAATCTTTAGAATATTTTTGGGTATGACGTGAAAGTTTCAAGCGGCTAAAAAATCGAGTTGATGTTTTGATTTTATTTTTTGCTGAAGGATTTTTGCACTTTTTTCAAAAAGGCATGCAATTCTTATAAAATAAAACGCTAATAGAAGATAATAAGATTTACGCCAGTTTGTATAAAGAAATTTCACTTCTTATATAAAATACACCTCAAAATCCGTCGCCAAAAATTAAATTTATATTAAAAAACCAAGAAATTTTCTAAAGATTCTACTTAAAAAGTTTGAAAATTTTTTGAATTATCCCAAATTTTGTATAATGTGTGAGACTCTGATTTATATGGTTTTAGTTAAAGCTTGGACAATATTTTTATAGAAAAAAACTTAAAAAAACATTGGGAGCATTAAAAAAAAAAAACACGTGTTCACTTGTTTGGGTCACTGTATACATATGCAATGAATATTGTGATGATTCTGTGAAGAGATGCAG
>NW_016180637.1:0-6659 GCF_001687245.7 Rhagoletis zephyria | reverse complement strand
ACAGCTTTGTAAGATTATTTCTTTTTGTTTAAAAGTGTTACTGAAAATTGCGCATAGAAAATTAGATAATCGTAAAAGATGTGCAAATTGATTTTTTAGCATGACCGCACTTATTGTTGTTGATATTTGGATACAGATTATATCAAAACTCAATGAATGTTTTGAAAAGGGCTTAAGGCTTAGAAAAGATTCATTACATAAGCTTTTAGAGACCACTGAGAATATGGAATTGTGTTAGTACAAAATTTGGCTACAAGAAAAAAGTTAAAGTTTATAAAAGCTAAATAAGAACTTTTGTAAAGTGGCCAACACTGGTTATAGCTGATGTGGCCAACTATTTTACAGTTCAAAGAAATACAGCTTAGGTCGAGTTAAGTTAACGCCGCGAGCCGATTACGAAATTTCGAATGAGGCTAATTTCGACCCCTGAGAGCTCAGCGTTTGTTCAGAAGTGCGAGCCAAAATGCTTCCATCTTAGCCTCGCGAATGTTGGACACTCTAAAAGAAAGTGTGGAAATGATTCCACCTCATATTCCTCTCACCGCTGATACAAATGGACTAGTGGAAATTCCTAGTCTCACCGCATGAATACCAATCGCACAATGGCCTGTCAAAACCCCCACCACTAGCCCTTCAGAGGTAACGTGTTTTAAAGTGCCCTATACAAATATTTGCTTCAGCAGAGAAACGGCTTATTTTCCTTTTTTATGTAACAAAACAAAACCGGTTTCCCTTTGCCTAAAAGCAGTTCGTGCTGCTACAATTCTGTCTGCAACGTCCGCAGGTGCCGTGTGCAACATATGTGTGTCAAGCGTCAGTGTAGGTTTGGTTCCTAATGCTCCTGTTTTACAAGTGTAGCCTTCTCTAGTGAATCACCAGGAAAGGGCTCCTTGAAACAATATAGGCTTAAATCTGGTTTCCAAGAGCATGTACATAAATCGTCCCCTAACCATAAGTTCCACATCATCTACATAGGCGATCACCCGACAGCCAACTTTTTCTAGTTCCTCTAGAAGGTCGTTTACAACCGCAATTCAGAGTGCTCCTATTGACTCTGCACTGAGTGCAGACGCTCCCCCACTCCGCCGTGACCATTTTACCAATGTGTGCTCTTGAAAGACAGTCACAATGAATCGCGTTTCTTATAAACAGGTCTATCAGTCTCTCTAGCGGTTTTAGCAAAAACGAAGAGACTGATAGGCCTAAAATCCCTTGGGGAAACATGCGATCCTTTTCCGGCCTTCGAGATGAACGCAACACTGACTATCGTCCGAGCCTTGGGGATGTACCCGGTCATCACGCAGTTTACATAAATAGGATCCAACCAATTGCACAACACCTTAAGAGCACTTTGCATCTGCGCAGGTATGATGCCAGCGATCCCCGGCGACTTCACTGGTTTGTACGAATTTATCGCCCAGGCCATGTGTTGATCGTCCAGAAGATCGGAGAAGTACAGGACCTGGGGGGAGATTCTGTAACCAGTAAGCGACAATTTTCGAACCGCTATCGCAATTTTTGACGCTAAAACATTTATCTAAGATTGTCGCTAACTGGTTACAGAACCAATTACAGTACAAAATATCGCAAACGAGTACATTTGACTGTACTTCGAAGTACGAAGTACAAGAGCTATTTCTTTTTGATCATTACAAAATCGTAAATTAGTATTTTTAACCGACTTCCTAAAAAGGTGGAGGTTATCAGTTCGTCGGAATATTTTTTTTTATGTATGTTACCGCATAACTTTGGACCACGGAACCGATTTCGATAGTCCTTTTTGCATCAGAAAGGTAGTATCTCAGAGGTGGTCCCATACTAAGCTGGTTTAGATCAGATCATTCGATCATGAAATATATATATATATATATTTTTTTTTTTTATATGAGAATTGGAGTCGGTTTTGTTTTTTGCTTAAAAATTACTTGTTATATTTATCGATTATTTTTAACCGTTATAATGGAGACCTAGTTTTTATGAAATTTGAAAAACAAAATACCTAAAATATATCGGAAAAATTAAAATCCAAAATAACGATAATTTTCGGTGGGAAAAATATAATTTCAATTTTTGCGTGTAAATTTAGATTTGTATTATAAAAACCCTAACCGTTATGGTCTTGCAATTCCACTAGTTTACTTATTGTTACTTATTTATTATTATCGGTTGCATTATTGTTATCAAAAATTGTATCGCTAACAGTTTCATTTTGTGTGTATTATATATAACTTTTCTTATCTTTCACTTTCAAGTATCGCCATATTCGTAAGTATTTATCGTCATCTATATGGTTATCGTTGTTGCTACTGTAGTTATAGGTTAACTGCTTTTCAATTAAACTACTGCTGAGATTAGTTGTCGCCGTATTATTTATCGTTATCGATGGAACTATTGTTATTGCTTTCGAATTGTTAATCGTTATCGGTTGTCTCATATTTATTAATGCTTTTCTAATCGTTCTCAATACAAGTCTTGCTATCGATATATGTACATATGTCGTTATCGTTATCGGTTTTACTTACAGTATATTTATAATATACCACCTTTTCAATTACTGAGATTGTTCTCGCACAAAGCTATTTATCGATATCAATGGAATTCTTTTTTATGAAAATTTTTACCGTTATCGGTAAAAAAAATTCTATCGTTATCGGTTTTGTTTGCTATTTATTACCTTTTTTGCGCCGTTCTTACCACAAGTGTCGCTGATGATACATATATCATTATCTTTATCGGCATTGTTATCGCTTTGGTACAGTTATGGCTGTCGGCGTCAATACCTTACTCACAATGTTAAATCGAAAGTAAAATCTGTTGCCAGCTAGGCAAAATAAAAATATGAGGGATATGGTATTAAGTAGCTGGATTAACCTTCTTTAAGTCAAAAGTACTTTTCCAAGCAACAAAAATATTGAAAAATTGTTCTTTAGATTTTTCTTGAGAGCTTTATTCTAAGCTTTAAACGCAAACCAAAAATTTCGGAGAAAATTTTAGCCCCTATTTTGTATGTAGTTATATTAAAAATTATATCAAATCTCACAGCTTATGCCATCGCATATAGAATCGTGTATTCTTTGCATATGTCACACACATGTATGTACATATCTACCTAGTCGTTTACCTTCATTAAATTATGTACATATGCCAATGCTCACTAACTTTCTCTTTACTTTAACTCACTTTCATTTACTGCACGCAATATTTTATCCATGTGATCTAACACAAAACACTAATTAACCAAATACAAAAGTGTAGAGAACAACAAAAAATGCGTAACAAACCAAAGCGACTGCCAATACTTACATACATATAAATCAGTTTCGGATATGGCCCATTATTTAGTACGCATGTATGTATATACATATGTATGTATGTAAAGGTAGCTGCTATTTGATAAATGTACTTAGGTCTATTTCGCTCTATTCATTCATACTTTAGTGACTTTTAATGCATGCGTGTGCGTGTCTGCTCGACAAACACGCAAACATTTTTACAAAGCTAATTGCCGATACTCAATTTGAGTTTATGAATGCGTGTCAAGTAGGCTTTTACTAGGGAAAACCAGGAAAACGTAACTATTGTAGAACGTCCGGGCATGAAATAGGCACTTAAATAAATAAAAAATATATGTAGATATGTATAAGCAATATAGTTAAGTTGTGCCTGCACACATACTAAGTGTCCTTCAATTTTATTGAAGGAAAAGTAGACATATGTAATGTGTATAATTTGACTTTATAGTGCAGTTGGAAATTTAGAAAAATATACATGTTCTATGAAGTAAAGGAAGTGTTTGTGACTAGCAGCAGGATATTACTGACATGCAATTACGTGGTTGTGGCATTTGGAATCGCTTTTATATAAATGTACATACGTATGTATTTACGTATTGATTTGTGGTTTGAGGTAAATTGGTGGAAGTTTGAAAGCCTGAAAGTTTGCTTATTTATGCATATGGCGTGCGGGTGGCATGCTAGATTTTCATAATAAATAATCGCCCTGTGAAGTAAGTATAAAGAATCCGAAGCAAATGATTTCATTTATGTATGTATATTACACCGTACCAGAAAAAATATACGCCATACACTCTTGGGTCTAAAATCAAATCGAATAATCAAGTTCTGTAGTAAGGGTTTTAAAAAAGGATTTTCTCAATTTTTCGCTTTATTTATAAAACATTTAATTTTTATTTTTACTTATAAATCAATGAAACGAAGATTTTTCACATTTTCCCTGGTTTTTTGAAAAATTCTTCTAGAACTTCGTCAAATGAAAAACGTACATACATACATATATCTTTGTGAATATTCATAGATGCTTATGTTGAGCCTTTCTTAACCTGTTGTGTTTCTCAATTAGGTTTTAATCCTTTTCAGGCATGAAAAACTTCGTCGAGGTGTAGCTATTGAAACGGAAAAAAATGGATATATGTATGTAAAGTAAAAAAATTTTGACTTTTTAAATCTAATATATTTAATATATATCTTACATTCATAATTAAATGGGAACCCTATTTCGAAAAAGGCAGGATTGAGAGTACATATTTTGAGTGTATACGTTTGTATACATATAGGTATATGCTCGATGCAATTAATAAGATAAAAGTTTGTATTACAAAAAAAAAAAACAACAGCTTGGCAACCCTCATGGAAAATAACTCTGGATTTAAATTCTCAAATATATCATTCATTTGATATCCATATAAATTTTTTTTAGTTAAATTTTGTAAAATCGAAAATAAGTGGCAACCTTGCATTAATATGCTAAGGGATAACACTTACTCTACAGGCAAATAATTGTTTAAGAGCATTCTTTTTGTGCCCATAAATAGTTATATTGTATCTTAATTTTCTAAACAAAAAATTGAATAAACATACGATGAAAAATGGGTGGCAACCCCACTCCAAAATATTTCAGAATTGTTTTTTTTTTTCAAATAATTTCCATGTGATACCCATATTATGATATTTTATTTTTTTTTTGTAACTATGTAATCGAGAATAGGTGGCAGCCATATACGAATATTTTTGGAGATGACTCCAATACAAATAACCTTAAAATACAAAACGTTATATGAATACAAAATCTAATCAAAATCATTAGAGCCATTTCCGAGAAATCTATGGATATATACAAGAATTACTGGTTTAAAATTATAAGAATAAGGGGCCCAAAAAAAAAAACAGTATGGATCCGCCGCTGACCTTTACCTACCACCCTACCCTACCAACATTTTCCTAAAGACACATTTCGATTCGAATTCAAATTCGGTTTTTTCCGAACCCTACCTACTGTCGACTTTTTACGTGTTTCGCATTTCTTCGGCATTAAAAGGCGAATCCTAAAGCATGATATATTGATATTTTTGTCTCGACGGGACACTTTAAAATTTTTTTTTTAAGTATCGGTGTCGATAATTTTTCTCTGAAGGTCGCTTTTTACATTTTTCGTCATATTTTCGACATATGTATACAGTCGGATCTTAAATCGATATTTTCTTTTTGTTCAGATTTCAGCTCACCTTAGCTTACCACCCTAATGTCAGTAATTAAAGCTCACCACAAATCCTTAAACTTTTGCTACGGAAGTATTTCGATTATTCCAGTAGATCTATATACTATACTTAAGAAAAAAATTGCCTTGCCAAATTATGTTTGGCTCAGCGATGTACGGGGAACTTTTTTTGTTTGCATGTGAGGTGGTACGGTCTAATGTGTTTGTGGAGTATTTTTTATGCTGCTGTGTTTTGGTTTAACTATTTTTTGTATTGTCAAATTTCCATTCCTCATTTTACGCCACCACATTTGGGTCACTAAATACGCTCGTACAAAAGCAATTTGCGGTCAGCTTAGTTGAGTGCTGTTGGGCACCTATTTTACAAAATTTTAAAATGCAGTACAAAACAAAATAAAGGAAAAAAAATGCAAAACAACAGCTATTCTCACCAGCAACTGACCAACCACAATACACAAATAGCTCACAGATGCATGTAAATTTTCAGTATTTTTGGTATTTGTGTCTTTGTTGTGGTTTTTGCTACGCATTTGCGTATCAGCAAGTGACCAACAAAAAAAAAAACGAAAAGAAGAATGTAGAAACACTGCTTGATCGTGATGATGCTGGTGAAAAGGCGTGAAAAAGTGTGTAACCAAAAATCAGCCTGCATACAACACGCAGTGGTTGACCAAACTGAACGTATGTATGTATGTTTAGGTAAAGTGAATGAAGGTTTGGCAGACAAATTTGGAGGGAGGACATTTGAAATAGGATGACAAGACTGAATGCGCATTGATTTTTTTCGCTTAAGGGATTTGATTTTGCAGTAAAGAGTACAAATGAAAAAACCTTACAACAAACTAAAACCGAGTGATATATACTAATTATGAATTAAGTATTATTTTTTTATTTTTTATTTTTTTATTTTTTTAATAATATTCCGCAACAGCTAAAGCAAAGGGTAAAGACACAGCAAGCATTAACCGCAAACAACGAACGCATACATGGCCATTGTACACGCTTTTTAATTAACTTTAAAAACCACCAGCAAATTATAGTATTTTCATGCCTTTCGTTGTGGTCACTGTTTAGATTTTTTTTGGTGTTTGTTTATTGTTGCACACACCTAACTCTAACAATTTTATATTTGCATATCATTCTAC
>NW_016180636.1:0-6659 GCF_001687245.7 Rhagoletis zephyria | reverse complement strand
GCCGTTTAGTCTGCTTCATTTGCGTGTATTTATATACGGTTTTCTTTTCACTATGTGCGCTCTAATTGAAACATTCACGTCTGTAATCGCATTGTAATGTATGAAGATATTTGGTGGTACAAATTTACCACTACTTTGTCTTTAAGGACTATGGTCTTTCAGACCCTAAAAAAGAGTCCGTTTTATTATTAAATTTGTTTTAGTAGGTGGTATGGTGTTCAAAAATGTTTTCACGAGCTTTTATGAAATTTCATGATCGTGAGAACCTTGGTTGTCGAGATATTTACATTTTTGTACCACCTCCCTTGGTGGCCCTTTTTTGACCTTTTTTTGCTCCATTTAGGCAGCACTGGTTATAAAGAGATCCGTCTGCCAAATTTCATCCAAATCCATCCAGCCGTTTCTAAGTGAAGAGAGGTCTCGCATGGTGTCGGCTTTTTATTTCATAAAATTTCAAACAGGCTGTACCGACAAAAAACCGTTCGAACCTAAAAAACTGAAATCTTGTAGCACATCTACAGACCAAGCTCTTTAATTTGACATTTCATTTTTGAAATTGGAAAGAACGTTGCAGATCTGATGGCTGATATGACTTTACGAATAGGTGCCAAGTAGGGTGTTCATTTATTCGCCTCTTTTCCAAACAGGTTTTCGAGTTATTCGAAAAATTGCAACTTGAAACAAAGCCGGTTACCGATTTTGAAATTCTGAAAAAAAAACGTATGAACCGGTTTTATTTTACAAAGTTTTCATACAATACGAATGCTTATGTAGGTATGAAGTCATGACCAAAAATTACAATAAAACTCTTAACGGTAAATATAGCTTTTATTTAGAAAATAGCAAAGCAAAATAAATTCAAAGTTTTTTTAGATCGAAAATGAAACAAATAAAAATCAGTGAAAAATTCACGCTTATTTTAACTTTTTTAATCATTTATTGCATTTTTTCGGATTTATTTAGGTTTTGAGTAGAGATCTTGCCGCCATAGTCGAGTGCTTAGATTAACTACTCCCACTGGGGAGGCCCACGGTTCAATTTCAAAACTATATAAGGGTTCCCTTAGAATGGAAAAAGGCCTTGAAAAGTTCGAAAAACTCCAAACCTTTACTGAGATATTTATTTACGATATTCGAGAAATCAAGAATTCAAAAAAGAGCCTTTAGATGTCCCAAGCAACCGTGGGAACCCGTTTGGAGAGCAGCGGTCTCTCTGGACCGCTAGCACTGCCGTCACACAGGGCCGCTGCCACCATCACCGCTACTGGGGCCCGAGTAGCCCCCTTGCGTCATCACCAGGGCCGCTAATGCTGTCGCCGCTCTGGACCGCCTTTAGTCCCCGTTACGAGCACTCGAAGTCCCTGCTACGGCCGTCGACCATCGCCATCCAGGGCCGCTGTCACCGTCATACCGAAAAGAGGCCGCAATCACACTCATAGTAACTGGGGCCGCCAACACTTTTTTCATCACGAGAGGTCGCTAACGCCCTCACCAANAAGGCTTTTATCCGGAATTGGTATTACCTCGCCCAGAAATTCATTGCAATTTCTTCAGTTAGGTATATGTAGCCATATTATGCAGTTATTTAGAATAGCTAAAGAAAATAAAAATATTCCACAAGCCTATCAAGCTGTCGCCCAAGTAAACATTATTAATCTGCAAAAAGATTATAGTCCATTCACAAAAAAAAAACGCCGTCGATTTTCATATTATTATTCAAAAAGGGAAAATTAATTCGACCACGCAAATCTAATTGATTATTAAGCGCATGCAAATATTTGCACATTTTGCACGAGCGCATGCAATTCATAAAATATGTGACATTTTTTATGCCGAAATCAAAATAGAAATGAACTCGCTCTAAAATGCAAGGGAGCAAACACACGCATGCAAAATTGAAACATTTATATATGCATGTTGCATGATGAAAATATCTATATATTTAGTATGCACGTGTACCCACATACATATATTTCTTCTTACATATTAATAATTTCATATTAAAAATTAATGTTGCGGCTGGCATAGAAAAAGGACTCTTGCTGAATAAAGCGAATGAGACTGCCTTGAATCACTGGTGCCCTGCAGCCGCATAAACTTAATTGGCTTGACCGAAGGTAAACAATAACACACGCGCGTAAACAAGCAGGTATATAAATAAACAAACAAACAAACAAACATTCGAGACTCACAAAATTTGCTCAAAAATCCAAGTGAGTGAATAAACAAAACAAACAAATAAGCGAACGGACGCAAGACTGCCGACGTTGTGATTGAAAAGGGAAAAGAAGGGAGGTTAAATAGCCTAAAAGCGACCAGCGGCAAGTAAACAAATAAATAAACAAAGTACGCTGCACTTAAAAAAAAAATAAAAAATTGCAACAAAAAAGCAAGTAGCGCAGTCCATGCGAAATGTCACAGACCCAATGCAATGCAACGATCAGAGCATGCCCCTTGCAAGGCTACATAGATACTCGGCTGTTGGGCTGCTCACCCGCTAGCATGCATGCATATCAAGGCGTCTTCTGCGGCTAGCCGGCAGGCGGATGGGTGGTGGTAAAATCGCTAGGATTCAGTAGAGTGTTGAGGAAGTCATCAGAATCAGAAAATTGTACGCGCAATTTCATCTTTCAACTCGAAATTGTTTGCTTTGTCCTGACTGCCTCCAGCGTTGAGCGACATCTACTTAAACGTCAAAATTGCATTCCACTGAGTGCACAGGTGTTTGTGAGTTTGTGTTGAGTGTTTGCTGACTGCGGCGGTTTAGGTGTGTGACTATGAAAAATTTTTGGCGTTGAAGCTAGTGAAGGTAGTAAATAGTAGTTTTATTGCTACATATTGCCAAATAATACTCGCGACGCGCATGTGATATCGAATACTCGAACTTGAAGGTGTTATCAGAGTCAATACCGCCGAAGAAGATCGCCTTCTCAAGCCAAGAAGGGATGAATTGAAAGCAAAAATTTAGCAGATAAAAACTTTCGATAGTCCTACCAATAAGTTCAATCTGGCGAAGAAAGAGCCGCACGGTTGGTTTCGGCTAAGGAGGCGATAGAATTCGGCATAGCCTACTAGGCGACGGGACCACGCTTTGCAGCCGCGGATTTGGAATTCGCAAACCCGATAGAAGCAGTCCTACGAAAACAGCCCGCGCACACAGGAGAGTGAGACCCGATGACATCAGCGAAGCAGTTGAGGCGGCGGCTAAAGAGATTGGCATGATCGTAGTACACATTGATCGCAGTAACCCGATGTCTCAGCAGTGGTGGAAGGCGGTTGAAATAAATTTGATTTGCCGGTGAAGCTATGGGTCTAAAATCAATTTGCAGTTTGCTAAATTGCGCAAATTTGTTTCGAAGAAAATTTGCAAATTTTTATTGTTGCGCCCTCTGGTATAAATTTTAAGAAAACTTCAGAAATGGACTCTTCGTACCCAAAAACCTCTTAAAGCATGTTTTTATATAAAATATAAACACTAGTTTACGACACTACAGCAAAATGGTAAGAAACCTATTTTCGAAATTTGGCAAACATGGATTCTTCGGCAAACCGTAGTGCGAAAGTGCTTATATCTCAGGTGATAATGTGTAACTTGGACCCCATTTGTTGCAGCGTCAAAATATCTGGATGTGCCGACTAGTAAACACTAGGAATTTCCTGAATGTAGCCAAATCAGCGAATGTTGAAGGTGGTCAAAACTTTTATTCTTCTTAGGGAAATTGACAATAGGCACGGATCGTATGCACCTTCTCCACAAGAAGCGCAATCAATTCGACAACAAAGCCTCCGCCATGTGCAGAAAATGAGATGGCGACAACACTAAACTCCGTGCATGAGCCAGAGCTTGGATGCGACGGTTCTACAAATAAAACTTCACAAAAGTAAAATCAACTGCAGCTATTTTGTGAAGAAAGACGACTGCGTCTGCATTGTAAGATCCAGTCGAGCGCCATTCTTTGAATTCCCGGGAGGATTATGCCGATCCATGTACACTTCCATATACGATTCATAAACTAGGCCAGAGGGCAGTTTGAGAAGTTCTTCATTAGCATCTACTTGGTTTGACTAATAAATTCGGATGGGGTCGTCGGCAATACTTCACCGAAATGACCAGTACGAAGTGACCCCATTCATCTGGCAGTGGCCAATGATGATACCTATTACAGCAACGCAAGCAGTTCACAGACCTGCGACCCATGTTGAAGTGTCTTCTACGCAACGCCCGAAAACCCTTTCAAGCGCGACGTAATTCTGAGTAGATGAATCACTGCAGCCTGGCCGAGGTGACCAGCTCGGTGCCAGAAGTAACACATTATTAAGGCTGAACCCATTTTCGGAGCGATAAGACGCACTGAACTCGGTCCGGACCGCCGTAAAAGTTCTATCTGGTTTGATGATCGCACAATGGAGTAAATTATAGCGCATGGAAAGAGTCTCAGTCGAACTAGGTTCAAATTCCTAATCGTATACTACTTTCGTAAATCATGAATTGTACCTAGCATAACTTCACCGAAAAGTAACTGCGAAATGGAGGATTTCCGTGTTTCTTCGAAGGCGTAGAGACTAGGCGATCGTCCCGAGTTCGCTCAAGCTCTTGTGTTTTTGTGGAGTTCGGCGGTTCGATTAAGATTGGCTCACTTAGCGTCCCAGGCACGTTTTTTTGTGTGGCAATAATACTAATGGTGCCAACATCCACTACAACATCAGAACTACGTTCTTCAAACAAAATAAGAGTAAGATATGCATCTGTTAAAAGGGTACTTACCTCCACCTGAAACTTCGAGGTATAACCAAGTTTATGTGACTTGAATAAAAGCTCAAGTCATTTACAAACACGGAAATCTCTTCTCAACAACGCTATTCTGCAAATAGTACAAATTTGGAACGATTAATTTTTGAAACAATAGACGTTATCGCCGGATTCCACATCAATTTACTAGCACTGGACAAGGCTCGCAGTAAAAAAAAAGCAAAAAGAAATAGGTTAGAACTGCGACTTAAAAAATTAAATTTCTAGTAAAATTTTTCAAATTTTGTCTAAAGCTAAAGGACTGCATTGCATTTCACATCAGCGCCGACAACCACTGAAACCACTTCTTGCTGCTTTGGCTGCCTTACATAATTCACCGAAATTTTTCTTTTCTTCATTTAGTCATCAGCGCCAATCGCTGCTGGCTGTTAGCTACATATGTATGTATGTATGTATGTACATATTTGGCGTCAGCAAAGACGCTGTCGACGACGGCGACAAGATTGAATTTTGGTGCCAGGCACCGATCACAACAGGCGACCCACACGACAAGCGCCCATCGCTATCCCACCCACCCAAAACCCACAACTCGAGCTGCGAGCGCACAAAGGCTGATTGCTTGCTTGCTTGCTTGCGCCTCAATGTCGCCACAGTGCGGCTGAAGCCAAGAAGGGGCTGACAACAAACAAATAAGCGAACGAAGAAGCGAAGTGTGAGCGTGTAAGGTAAGAACAGTGAACAGTGAACAGTGAAGAGTGAGCTATGTACGAGCGCGCTTGACATGTTCCTAATTGATTTTTTGGCAATTTAATATTGCAGAAGAAAATCCTTTTATTCCTTTGCTTCGTGCCAGCCAGTCAGCCAACCAGCCAGCCAGCCAGAATGCCAAGACTGGGTTGGTGTGCTTTATGTACATACCTAGTACACACTTTGCACTACGCTCGACCAAGTTTTTGGGCTTTGCTGGGTTTATGGTTGGCAGAAGTCTACATGGTAAATTCCATTCAAGCAAGTACACTTCAATTTTTCATGCTTTTCACATACACGCGCTTGCGAAAACGCACACATATACCCTGTGTACATTAGGGTGGTCCAAAAATGCATGTGAAAAAGCAAAGTCGGATTGTTCTATACCGAAAAAAATATACCCTTACTTTTTTATTTTGAAATCAAAAAATTTTTAGAGGTCACTTAAAGCGCCCAAAGTTTTTCATGTATTTTATATGGAGAAAAAACAACTTCTCGTAGAAATGGTATAGAATAGTAAAAATTAATAATTTTTTACCAGAAAACACTGTTTATCTGCTGGAGATTCCCAATAATAATGTCCAATTGTTTATTTAGCCATTTTTTCATTGCAACTATAATTTATAGGTCCGCCAAAAGCCCACAAAAACCCCGAAAACTACAATGGGGCGACCAATAAAAAATCGTTAGTATTAAACAATGGTTAAACAAACAATTGGGTATTATTATTGAAAGTCGCCTGAAGAGAACCAGAGTTTTCCGATCGAAAAATATTGACTTTCAAGAATTCTATACCATTTCTAAGAAAAAAATTATTTTTCCCATATAAAAAATACATGGAAAACTTTAAGCGCTTTGAGCGACCTCTCCGACTTTACAGTTTTTGGACCACCCTAATGTGCATACGTATGTACATTACAAAAATTTTGTATGGTTATCAGAATACTTGCGGCGTAAATATATGAGAATTTTGATTGACATCGGTTATTCAATATCGCTCAGCTGGCAGGAGCATGTTGTCGCTGCGACGCACATTGTATGTAGTTACCTGGCACCAGCTGCAATATTGGCATTGCTGTGTTGCGGCGTTGAAATGTGCGTGCCAGCTAGCAATAGCAGCAACAGCGGCGGTGGCAAATGAAAAGTGTCGCCAGCATGTACAT
>NW_016180634.1:0-6661 GCF_001687245.7 Rhagoletis zephyria | reverse complement strand
AGCCTTTCTAGCACCTACTTGTCGCTCGCTTGATGCATTTTTTCACCGCCTGCATCCATGTGTATTTATGTATGTTTTCTCTCGTAAGCTTTTCTTTGCGTCTCACTTTCGTGTTCCTTGCTAAAACGTGTTTTCTTATTGTTGTTGCAGAAATTTAATGTCCACAATTACACTCGATTCAGGGCAACGTGTCGTTCTTTGTAGTGCCGCAATTGTAACGACACCAACGACACAGCGACAATTACAACAAGCGAAATTTTATTGTGAAACAAAAGACTTAAGGAACGAACTTGTTGTGTAGTCATGCTAACTACGGTATGCGGTCTTTTGTAGTTATGAAGAGTACTTACTCCAATTCAAAAGAAATTATAACTTTAAAATGCTAAACTTATTTTAAATTAATTAAGATTTCTAAATTTCAGCAAGTTTTAAATCAAATTAAGTTCAAAAATTTTTCATTGAGTATTTGTCGGCAAAATATTGATCTCAACCTCAACCTCAACCCCCTACCTCAGTATCAAGCTTAATCTTAATCTTAGTCTAAATCTTTATGTTAATGTTAATATTAAACTTCATCTCAATCTCAATCTCAATCTCAAACCCAATCTTCATCTTAATCTTATAATCCTAATCTTAGTCTAAATCTTAACATAAATCTTACCCTTATTCTTGATCCTAATCTTAGTCCTAATCTTATTCCTTATCCCAGACTTAATCTGAATCTTAATCTTAGTCAAATGTTAAAATTTTAATCTTAATCTTAGTCTTAATTTTAAAATTTTAATCTAAATTTTAATCTTAATTCAATTATTTTCTTAATCTTAATCCTGACCTTCATCTTAACTTAATTCTATTCTTACTATTAACGTTAATTTTTATTTAGTCTTTATCTTAATCTTTGGGTTATACCTTTTAGATTCATAAAGATGATTTTTTGCACTTCGGAGCTTTTCGGGGTCTTAACAGGCCTATTCGGTTTCCTTCGTGTTAATTTTTCTGAACTTTTGGCGGTATTCGGTATTTTCTAGATGTTTTTTCGGAGCTGCTTGGGATTTACTTAAAACTATTTATTATTTTACGTGTTCGAATGTTCGCTATGTTGTGGTACTTTTACTTCCGTGCTTTTTCCATATTTTTGGGGACTTTTGTTTATTTATCGCCTTTTGTGTTGCGGGATATTGGCATACTTTTTTGGTACTTTTCGGGGTTTCCTCGGACTATTTTTGCTTTGCGAGGTTTTTGGGGAATTATGATCAGGATTTTCTGGAAAAGTTTTGACGAATTTTAATGGAGCTTTTGGAAATGCTTTGTTTTATTTTCGGGATCTTGAAGAATATTTTTGTATTTTTTAAGGACCTTTCGGTATTTTTGAGGTTTTATTTTGGAAATTTTCACCTTTTTTTTGTCTATTTGTGATGTTTTATTTCTTGAGACCTTTCGTGATGTTGCCGGAAACTTAAGGTCTCCATACACATTTAAATATTTGCTTTGCATTTGACACATTTTTAAAACAAAATCAGAGAATAGTCACTGTTTTGTCCTTAAAATAATAAAAGTCAAGGATTAACTCAAGATTGCCTTTTATGACAAATAACATCCTGCTTAAGCTTTTTGCGTAAAAGTCAAATACTCTACTAATATACATAGTGACCAACTTAACCTATTTCGGCCTAGTGAGGCGAAATAAATCAAACTTTTCAGGTCAGCTTGACAAAAAATTGTCCAGAGATACAGCATATCTCTACATACATATCACCATAAACCTCAAACCTTATACTACAAATTTGTCCATAAAAACTTATTCGTAGCATGAGGATGTCTTTGTGAGAAATCAACGCGAAAATTGTGTCAACACGATCTTTCCTGTTTGCGTTTATAAAATAGCAGTATCCATTGGAAAAACGATCGCTTTCTTGGTCATATTTCACTTTGAACTCGTCATATTTTTAGGCTAACAAGGTAAGTGTGAACGAATAAATCGAAAAATCTTTTGTAATACTTGTTACGCCTATTTCTTATCCACCTCTCCTTTGCCTTCCCTATAGACCTGGTAACTTCGGGGGCCCCTTTTTTCTTAATTAGACTGTAGGCTTTTCAGATATATCACTCAATTTGTTTTTCCGTCGAGGCTCCTAATGGGATCGGGCCTTAATGGGTTAAACTGTATGAGGAGTAAAATAAGAAACAAACCATCCTAACTTTTCCGAATATGGTGTCTTCTTAAAAATCTCATCAACTCATTCCATTAGTAATCGTAAAACTTCTTCAAAGTGCACCACTTAGTGCACCATAAACGTATAAAAGCTCAAATCACTGACCGACTTGTAAATTAAATGAAAACTACAAAACGAAACAAACAACAGCCAAATGCCCATAAAAATTTAAATTATAGCAAACATTCCATACGAAATCCCCCACAAACATGCAGCTTATAAACAAAGAATCATGTAAATGTGAACAGAAAAGTTAAAAATTTCTCAGCGGATAAAAAATGGAAATCACTGCTTTCAAGTAGCAGCACATAAATATGTATGCATAACAAAGGTGAATTTATTGTCAGGGGAGCGGTACAAGATGACGACGACACTCACTCGGACTTTGACTCTGACGCTGATGGCTTGCATGCCACACGCCACTTTCGCTCCACATTCAACGCCATCAGCGACAATAAACGACAACTCATAACAAAAAAAAAAAAAACACAGCTGCATGTACATTAACGGAAGCTGCAGCGGCGGTGGCGGCAAAAGCCGGCTATGGCTTGAAAAGACGACAAATTGTTTGCGAGGCAAGAAGATGCCTGTAAGAATGGCCAATGGGTAGTAATAAAGTGTCAGCATTGTCATAAAATTCAAAAGCGATCATAACACAAATTGTGAACATCGCCATCAGTAGGAGCAGCAGCAGCGACAAGCGACACGAGAAAAGAAGCAAGAGAGCGACAGCTACATCTACCATCAACTTCGTCATTCGCATTGTCATCGTCAGTGTCGGTGTCAGTGTCAGTGTCAATGTGAGCAATAAGTAAGGCAGTCTGTCGGGCAGTTAAAAGCGGCATTCAACTGCCGCGGCCACAAAGTATGGTCTTATCAAAATTAAATTCAATTTTCAATAGCTGCCAGTGCCAGCAGTGCGTAAGTATAGTCGCGCATGCGCCGTTGCAAGTTCACATCTGCTTTGCTTTGGACATGGGCTTGGCTTACTATGGCCATGCGCTACTTACTTACAAGTGTTGGCTTTGTGACATTTTTATGTGATGTCGCGTCGAAATGCGAGCAACACCCTGGGGGACACTTGTGCTTGCTGGTCTACTGCACACAGGCAGTAGGCAGCAGGCAGCAGGCAGCAGGCAGCAGGCAGCAGGCAGCAATGGAATTAATATTTAGTGCAGGCTAACCAGTTTGCGTGCGGAGAATAGAAGGCAGTTGCTCGTATTTTCTTTGAAGATGCTTTTTTACTTGTTTTCTACCCTCTTTCAATGCAGTTCGACCAAAGTGTCACTTGTAAATTTTCTCATGAATTTCCAATCGATTTTTATGCTAATCTGCGTTTATTGATAGTATTTTCTTAGTTATACATTGCTTATGCATCGTAAAACGAAAATATACGATCACAACTTATCTTTCGATGTGTCGGTCTGCCATGGGCTGTAGTCTAGCCGATAATGGGCGAGTGCTGAAATTTGTGGGAAGCCTATAAAAGATGAGCTAATAAATAAAGAAAATCATAAAGGCTTGGTAGTTCCTGGACGGAAAAATATGATTTAGCAAGGTGGGCTAGCAATCAGTGTGCGTCCGTTGACGATATAAAAAACAGTACTTTAGCTCAATTTAAATTGACAATTATTGCGCTCATATGAGACAAGCTGATCAAAGCAAATACTGGAATGTGAATTAAAGTAGTAAGTGTAGATTCAAAGGTAACATGCACATTACGTCGTACCAACTTATAAGGCAAAAAATAGTTCGCCATACATTCCTGAGGATAATGCGTTTTTGCACCAATTTTGAATTAGACGAACCTAGCGGTCGGACTTTTTACATTTGTCTTCAAATATTCGGCATTTATAGTCGGATATAAAAGCTTGATTTAGATCGAAGAGTTTTTTTTTTGCAAAGTTCATTAACCTCAAAAACCTCATTCTGGTACTTAGCCACCATATTCTCAAATGCTATAAAATGGATTAAAAAAAAATTAAAGTGAATTTAAAATTAATGGAATAATCGAAATATTTGCTTAGAAAAAGTCTAATGATTTTTAGCGAAACTTAACTTAATGACATTAAGGTGGTACGATAGGATGACAAGAATTCAGATAGGGTGGGTAAGTACTGAAACTGGTTACTTGAGTGAACTTTGAAGCAAACAAATTGTATCGCTGATACTAAAATAACGCTATTACTGACGTTAGGGTGGTATCTGCGTTAGCTATTTTCTTGGATTTGTCCATTATATTGGGCACGTCAGAAAACCATTTTTACGCTATTTATAAAGTTCAACTCTTTTGAGGGTGGTATGTTCCAAATTTTGCATGAAGACGATATTCGTGGTCCAAGGTGTATAAATTAAACACTTTTATTGGGGTGATTGACTCGTTTTTTCCAAACAGGCGGTTTTCTAGAAATATTGATTTTTCGGATATCGAATAACCCGGATTTTGATCGAAATAAACGTTTTTTTTTTATTTCATACAAATCTTGACCTCTTAATAAATATTTGTTTTCGATTTTTTCGAAGTTTTGAAGGCTTTTTAAGTTTAAGGGAAACTCCCAAATAGTTTCAAAATTGTATCCTAGGTATTTGAGGATGAACGGTATCTCATTTTTTTTTGCTTGAGCGTTTTCTACGTGTTTGGCTGACCTTCTTCTTCAATTGGAAATTGAACCAAGGATCTCCCGACCGGTTAATCCGGTTTTTTCTTAATTTCATAACTTGGAACCGGTTTTTGTTTAATTGCAATTTTTCGAATAACTCGAAAGCCGGCTTTGGGAAAAAGGCGTTTAATCGAGTACGCTAACGTTTATGTATGTATGTATTTTTGGACTTTTGCTCCCTGGTAAAATTGGGCTCAAATCTAAGCACATCTGCTTAGGTTATCAGGTAGTATATGCTCAGAGGGTTTCTTCGATAGCCCATAGATAGTCCCGAAGATTTTGCTGTCTTCGTACTCGTCTTCGGAATGTATACGTATTGGTCTTCGCATAATTATTCGTATTCGACTTCTTATCCACCACCATATTCTTTCTTCTTATTCATTTCCGACTTCGTCGTCGATTCGTTTTAGAATTCACCTCCATATTTGTTTTGGTTTTTGCATTCGTCTTTGTTTTCGAATCCTCTTCATATTCGCATTTGCCCTCGTATTTGTCTTCGCATTCCCCGCCGTATTCGTCCTTGTCTCCGTATTACTCTTCGTATTCGCACCCATATTCATGTTAGTATTCGTGTTCATCTTCATCTTCGTATTAGTATTTATTTGTGTTCATATACGCTTTCGTATTCGTCTTCATACTAATGTCTCGGCATATGGGTCTTCGGCTTCTCATTGTCCTCGTCCCCGTATTCTTTACATATTCGCCTTCTTGTTCAAAAACAAAAATATGAAGAAAAAGAAAATGCGAATTTTATTTACGACTAGCAAATCAAACTCAACTCGATTTCACGAGTTTGCGACTTCAGCCGTAATTTTCAATAAATTTTTAAAATCGAAAACTCTCGTTATTTGAAGAAAATACCTTTTCAATGGTGTTTTTGGTTTCAAACTCGGTTCAGTTTAATCATTACACGAAGGCCGACAAAATTTATGTTAGCCTTCTAAAACATACATATATTGCTTTATCCTGCAAGGCCTCTTCAGATATCCAGTGATAGTTCCTGGACCCATCCGGCTAACATTAAACGCTGGTTTAGATTCTTTCTTAAAAACAGCAATTTTTCCATATTGATAGATTATAACAAAAATTTTCTCAGCTTTAGCACCGTGTGAAGTATATCTATGAGCAACCGGATGATAAAAATAACCTTTTTGATGATATTAATACCCTTAGACGAATATATTAATAGCAGTAGTGGCTTTAGCTGCCTTTCTTTTCTTTATGAGCCTTCGAAATTCTTTGCTGGTTGCATGCGCATAAGTTCTTAGCAAATTAGGCAGTCCCCTACTTGGGTTCGACAGCGTCCATTCGGTTAAAGTATTTTGTTGGTTTAAATAGAGACCATACGCTCGACCACATCTGGACCATGTCGGTGACTTGTTTGCAGGACTACAAGTACTCTTACAACTTCTTTGTGGATTTCCGGTAAAGGCATGGCCTAGTGGGTCACCCACCTTTGCTAGTACAGCAACTTCTCTCCAGGTACTATGACGAGTTTATGTCAAAAATAAGGACGGAATGCAGGACACCATACCACCAATAACCACCCTGGTGCGAGCAGAGTGTTAAGAGTGCCTCAGATCCGTATAAGTACGAATTCCGGAAAGTAATTTCCACGCATAAATATGCCATGTAGCTAATCCTAAATTGAGTTGACACAATGTAGCTTTAAACACCTTTACATAAGGAAGCGCATCTTAAGTTGGCATGTCTGGAGTACGACTATATGCAAATGCTCCATATATGTAAAGGGTGATTTTTTTGAGGTTAGGATTTTCATGCATTAGT
>NW_016180633.1:3053-6670 GCF_001687245.7 Rhagoletis zephyria | reverse complement strand
CAAACACTAACATATGTGTAAGCGCCAATCTATTATTTTTATTATTATTCTATTATTATTATCATTATNTGTAAGCGCCAATCTATTATTTTTATTATTATTCTATTATTATTATCATTATTAATAATAGATTGGCGCTTACACATATGTCAGTGTTTGGCCGAGCTTCTCCTCCGACTTGTGGCGTGCGCCTTGACGTTGTCACACAAAGCGGAGGGACCTACAGTTTTACGCCGACTCTGAACGGCGATTGTATTTTTATGAAAAGCTGTTTTTCATGGCCGAAATACACTCGGAGGTTTGCCATTGCCTGCCAAGGGACGACCGCTGTTAAGAAAAATCCTTTTTCTATATTTTTTGCGATCTTGCTTTGACCAGGGCTTGAACCGAGGTGCTGATGAGTGAAAGCGCGCACTGCTTACCACTACACCACAGTGGCCGACAAGGTGAGTTAAGCGTCATAAAATCTCAAGCTCAACATTTTTTAATGTAAAATATTGGTTAAAATGGTTTAAGAGAGGATGGGGACTAATTATATATCTTTTTATCAGTTTTAAAACTTTCGGTGGAGTTAAAACTCCTCTAAAACCAAATTAATAATTATTTTACATAAAAAAAACTGTTAAGCTTTAGATTTTACGACGTTTAACACGTTTTGTGAATCCCATAATTATATATTTTAAAAGAGCTTGTGAAGGAAACTAAACTAAAAAATATTTATTTAGACTGTGTGTAATTTCCGTGGAATTTGAAAATTTTTGTGGGATTTGTTGGTAATTTAGATTTCTTTCTGGGTAATTAAACGAATTGAAAACGGCAAACGACAGCGCAAGGCTTGTGAGAGTCTAGCCCTCGCCTTGTGAGACATCTAGGGCCTTAGAATATATATTACGCCTAACCCACTGTCTAAGACAAATCAGAGGTTTAAAATCTTAATAACAAAATACATTATTCGATTTATGCTTATTCTGGGTCCGAACTCTTACATAAAAAGAGTTGATTTAAAATTTTGGTTGTGTGTAGTTTTAATTTTTGTAGGTGCTGGGTGTTGTGTATTATTTTTTATTCCCTCTCCTTTGCTTTTGCTTCGCGTAACCGAACCGTTTCGATCCATTGAAGAATTGTACTAAACTGAACACCTATAAGGGTAAACTACAAAAATTTTAAAGTATGCACAACAGCATTACGCAGGTAACACTTAAGTTTCGGGTATATGATTGAAGTGCCCACTTCAGTAAAACAACTATCGGAAGAAATGTGACAAATACGATAAGATCGATGAGTAGTTGAATACGAGTACATATCCAGCAACGTCTGTCTTTTAAAGAACGGCAGGAGTTTTATGGCCAACTTTACAACGAATACGGAGGAAAACAACTAGTCATCCTTAACATCGCAACTTTACAACGAATACGGAGGAAAACAACTAGTCATCCTTAACATCGTCTTTAACTGTGAAAATTTCTTTTAAAACCGCCGACGGTGTTTTTCATTACGAAGCGCAACAACAAACTGTGTTGAATCGAAAGAGGCAGAGTGAATGAATGAGAATATGAACGAGTGGAAACGAAAGGGACTCTGACTTGGAATGACAATTGCAAGCGTGAGGCGCAGAATAACTTACAATTGTACAATTGGCAACAGTTTATAGCCAATTGGCAATATCTACACACAGAAGTGCATACATATCTATATGCACGGTTGTATTTTTTAGCTCTCGCACATTGTGACCTAAGCAACAATACAGGACATGTGTATAGTATCTTGCATTCTTTCCTTTTTCGCACAAAACAAAAGGTCAATTCTCGATTTTTCAAATCACAATTTACAATTCTTTGTTTTGTTTTCAAATTACGAACGCCACGTAACTGAATTGCTGTTTTTTTGCATTCTTCTGTTCAAGTATAGGCACTTGAGGTATTTGTGTGCGTCGGAGCATGGACACGCCGAGCATTTAGTCCTTTTGAATGAGGTTGAATGAATTTGAAGGTTCACCGTGAAAGTTCAGCATTTAAGATAACCATCGAGTGATATTCTTTATATTGATTGTCGACTGATTATCTGTAAATTAAATTTTTCGTCATCATTTGTGCGCGAAAAATCGTAGAAAGTTGTGGGGGTAATTTGCCAATTACCGAAAGTCGCTAAGTGTCGTGGGAACGCATAGAACTCATCTGTTAAAAAAAGTCCGCTTTGCTGTTGAACGGCTTCAAGAATTGATTAATTAAATTACCATGATTAAGCAGATTTTCAAATTGCATTTATGTAACTTTGTTATAACCAAGCACATATAAAAAAGAAAAATCTTTAGTGATGGTTTACCACGACCAATGAAATAAAATAATAAACAGTGTTTTCTAGAGGCGTTTTCCGAACAAGTTTACCTACTAAAGGCCCAATTATAAGTTCCATAACCATAACGCCATAGTCATAGCGCTTTGTTAAATACTTCAAAGCTGCTTATAACTATGGCGAGGAATCTAACTCACTAGGTACATATGTATGTACTAGGGTTGCCAGACATACTGCTTTTGGGAGTAAACGTACTCCATGAATTGCAATGTAATCCCTTGTACTCCAAAAACAAACATCTGGAAATGTATTTTTGTACTCCTTTTTCCATCTATTCATTTTTTATATATACATGGTGTAAAATAATAACTGCCACAGTTTTTTTTTTTTTTGAAAAATAAAAGGGTCGTTTATAGATTTTGCGAAAATGGTAGTTTATTGTTAATTTTCCAAAGTTTTACTTAATTTTTATTAATTAGTTTTTAAATGTTAACCTTTATTTGGGTTTACCAGCGGTAAACACTTTGAGAGAAAAGCGCAAGCGGCACGCAAGTTTCGTTGGTTACTTTATTACTTATCTTCTGTAACCATAGGCTAATTTCTCTCATTTGAGTCCTTTATACTCCCCATTTTGTCCAACAAATGGCCTCATAATCTGCAATGGAATAGACTCGGAACCAGCGCCGTCGAGAGAAAACCCGGGCCTCGGACTGAAAAGTAACCTCCCCTTGTACATAAATTGTATTAGTTTAAAAGCATATTCAGCATCATTGCGAGAGTCGTGTCGAATGCAAGTCGTATCGAAAATTTCATGTCATTGTCTAAAATTTCAAATCGACTAGTGTATTAAAACGGCACGACAGTAGACAATGCCAATGTTGTCGAGTCGTACAATTTAGCTTAATTTACTTACGACTTACGCAATGAGGCTGATTATCAATCGAGAGTTTTCCATGTATGGTTTCTTTCTCGACGGGCCTGCTCGGAACTGGTGACTAGGGGCTATTTATTCGACCAACCTTATAGGTACACTTTGTCACCAATTATTTTGTGCACTAATATAAAATCATCTACCTAGTGCACCAACTAAATGCACTTACCGTGCGTAGCAACATGCAACGGGCCCATCCAAATAAACAAACGACCGCAAAAAAGAGATGACAAAAAAAAACAAGCAACCGTCAGCTGATTTCCCGCTTTTTAAACTCGACAGCGTGGTTGTTGTTGTCAATTCTATACATCCATTTGCTTATTTGCTTTTTTTGTATAGTTTCAGGCAGGCTCTTCCTAAACTATGTATTTGTCAATGTTATTGTGGCTTGTTA
>NW_016180633.1:0-3043 GCF_001687245.7 Rhagoletis zephyria | reverse complement strand
TCGGAGGAGAAGCTCGGCCAAACACTAACATATGTGTAAGCGCCAATCTATTATTATTATTAATTGGCAATTAAGAACCTTTTCACCAATTTAAGCCTTAATTGTTACCCAATTTATCATACAAAAATTCAATTTATTAATTGCCAATTAATTATTAATTGGCAATTATTTTGTGTCAGATTCTCTACCCTAGGTATGTTTAATTTTGACTTGTAGGTATGTTTATTGAACAAAGAGCAATCAGCTGTTTGTTTCTGACCCTCTTTTACAGGTGATATTCCATCAGGGCTGGAAAATTGAATTATAAAATTGTACCTAATTTGCGGAGGACTTTACCTAAAAATAGATTGATGTACCTAAAAAGTCAATATGTATTTCTATGTAAAGAAGATAGGAGGATAAAAATTCCCATCGATACCACATCAACTTCTGTACTCACAGTAAACAAATTTTGGCTATGAAATTAATCTCTTCGAGCAGCGCGAGACAAAACTATGTTGTAGAAAAGGTGAATTNCGTGCGCAGCAACATGCAACGGGCCCATCCAAATAAACAAACGACCGCACAAAAAGAGATGACAAAAAAAAAACAAGCAACCGGCTGGCTCCGTGGAGATGGCGGGGTTGCTTGAGGGGTAACAAAACAAAATAAAACAACAAACAAAAACCTGTTTTTGGGCGCACCCGAGCTGACGTCCAACCAAAAGGTTACGAACCCACTCGCAATACCACCGAAGCTGCCGGGGGTAACTTTAACCCGCCAAGTGACTGGACTCCGGGATTCTAAAAAGGTTGGGATAAGGAAACACAATAAGGGAAGCCTACCGACAACAACAACGTCTGACCACAGACGCACAAAAATTATACTTGTCGGTGGGCGCTCCGACCGCGGGGGTGCTCCTTGGGAATATGGTTCCCAAATCCGGTGCCGACGATAACTCGTCTCGACTGACGCTGCTCTCCTAGGATCTTGCTGCAATAGTGCCTTTAAAAAAATTGCTTTGACCAAAAGAATCTCCGCTGCCAATAACATTAATAACTTGTACTGCGCTCGCAATACGGGTGTTGCCTGACTCGATGTTCGTTCAGATCTGCCCTGGCACGCAGTTGCGGGCCAGGCCGCAACGTACCCACCGGTATGCAAACCGTTGGAGTGTCAGCGCCGGTGTTGTTGGTGCCCGATCATTCTAGAAGCGAATTGGGCGCTTTAGACTATGTTTAAACAGGGGCCTAATTGGCCGCGGTGGTGTAGTGGTAAGCAGTGCGCGCTTCCACTCCACAATGCCTGGGTTCAAACCCTGGTCAAAGCAACATCGCAAAAATATAGAAAAAAGGTTTTTTCTTAACAGCGGTCGTCCCTCGGCAGGCAATGGCAAACCTCCGAGTGTATTTCTGCCATGAAAAAACAGCTTCTCATAAAAATACAATCGCCGTTCGGAGTCGGCGTAAAACTGTAGGTCCCTCCGCTTTGTGTGACAACATCAAGGCGCACGCCACAAATCGGAGGAGAAGCTCGGCCAAACACTAACATATGTGTAAGCGCCAATCTATTATTATTATTAATTGGCAATTAAGAACCTTTTCACCAATTTAAGCCTTAATTGTTACCCAATTTATCATACAAAAATTCAATTTATTAATTGCCAATTAATTATTAATTGGCAATTATTTTGTGTCAGATTCTCTACCCTAGGTATGTTTAATTTTGACTTGTAGGTATGTTTATTGAACAAAGAGCAATCAGCTGTTTGTTTCTGACCCTCTTTTACAGGTGATATTCCATCAGGGCTGGAAAATTGAATTATAAAATTGTACCTAATTTGCGGAGGACTTTACCTAAAAATAGATTGATGTACCTAAAAAGTCAATATGTATTTCTATGTAAAGAAGATAGGAGGATAAAAATTCCCATCGATACCACATCAACTTCTGTACTCACAGTAAACAAATTTTGGCTATGAAATTAATCTCTTCGAGCAGCGCGAGACAAAACTATGTTGTAGAAAAGGTGAATTAATTTCCTCCTAGTTATCCGATCTGACGTTTAAAAATAAATATTTTCCGTCTATCTGGCGAAACCAACTACAGTTCCGTTACTTTCACCACCTTTTTGTATCATTTGTATGCCCCTTCACAAAGGAGGGAAGGTATTGGACCAGTTGCGCGCAACAGAAAATGCATTGAAATGTCAATAAAAATAAGAACTGATTTCCTGAGAAGTTATTTGGCTACGTTCCAAATGTACCTAAAATTGTGGGTTTGTACCGAATGCACTTTCAAACTAATTAAAGGTACGATTGTACCAACTTTTCCATCACTGTAGGTAATCCAGCAGCTGATTTCGTATCGCTAATTGCGCAGCTGTCATATGTGTGAACACAAAACTCAATTCCGCAATTTAAAGCTTAATTGCCTCATCTAATTGGCCTGTTTGAACATAGTCTAAGAAAAAATACATCTGAAGGAGACATGTACTTATCTCCCAAGGCTGGCAGTTGCATATAAGGAATACAATTATAAAACTAATTAATAAATGGCAGTTAAGTCTTAGGTGGATTCTTATATCAGAATCTCATTTTTGTGAAAAGTGCAGATAGAGGGTATTGAATATAAGCCCTCGGCATGATAATTGCGCCCACAAGAAAAAAATTCATTGTCACATACGATAAAATTTACAGTAAATTTTTGGGGTAGCTACTGGGATTTACACCGTAATATTTGAACAGGTGTTGCGTTATGCGTTGTAAAACAAACTTGCATCAAAAGTGAATTTCGTAAAAAATGTAACATACGATAATTTTGCGCAAAGGGGTCGATATATATATAATTTTTGGTAATTAGTAACAAAAAACTAAAAAAGATTGTACTCCCTTTTTATGTTTGTACTGCTTTTTTTATCGAAAATAGAAATGTACTCTTTTTTTTTAATATTTTTATTGAGCTTTCTACCACGATTGTTTATTAGGAAAAATTGAAAAAGCAACAAGGTCTCATCAGACTTCTTTTTCCTACACTTCAGCAGGGATCGAACCTGCGTATTCGAT
>NW_016180632.1:0-6662 GCF_001687245.7 Rhagoletis zephyria | reverse complement strand
ATAAATTTCAATAATATGTCAAACTTATCAGATTTCAAGTCACAATTTCATGAAATTTTTGCGATTTAAAAGTTTTTATTTATTTCAAAAACTGGAAACGACCTCTACAAATTTGTTTAAAATTTTTAAATTTTCTTGCAGTCTTTATTTTGTAAGTAGAACAAAAAATGGGTGCCTCATTCAAAATTTAGTTGTTGATATTTTTAAGGACCACCCTAATGCATACATATGTCTTTTAAGTAATTTTTTTTTCTTTCTTAAAATTCATGCGGAAACCTTTTGTACCAAATTTTAACAAAGACGTTATTTTTATTGGTTTTTCTTCCTTTCTCATCCTCTTCTCATAGGTATATGTGTTTGGTTTTAAAATAGTCATATCCTTAAAGTTCATACTTTTGTTAACTAGCATTCCTTATAAATGTTTTTCAAGAGAAAAAGTTGCAACGATGGTTATTTTATACGCAAAGTGGAAATATTTGAACTTCTAACAAACTCAATTTTTAAATTCTAGCAAACGAAATTTCTACACCTAAAACAAGTTCGTCCACTGTAGCTTTAATTAATTATTTGAACTTGCAAATATCAACGCTTGCAAATATATAACATTTTATATAAGTTTTCTAAGAGGAATATATATTTCCATTTTCTGTGCTATTGCAACACAATCTCTTCTCTCCAGTAGTCGCTAGCGCCTAGAGGTATGCATTATTTATACAATACAGTTGAAAAACAAATGTTTTTTAGCGTTTTGAGTTTAACAAATTAGTTAGTTCAATTATAGAACCTTTACTATTTCGCGCAGAAAAATATGCCTCTCTTTTTCCACTAATCCCAACAAGATTAATGGTTTTTCAAACTTACAAATCGAATTTCGTTAAACATTCCCTCGAACGCCTATAAGTATACCTCATTTTTGAAATCTAGCAACAAAAAATTTAAAAGTTTTACGCACAGTCACTTTCTCATCTAAAATAGACAAGAGCAGCTCATTTCATTTCGATATTTCAAATTGTAAAATCCAGTGGCTACAGCTATGCAACACACTTATTTACTATAATTGTATACTTTTAAGCAGTTTTTCCGTAATCTTTTTTTTTTAATTTTCTCACAAACTCGCAATTTATCTTTAAAAATTAAATTGGTTTTTAAGCCGTACGTTCGTGGAGCCGTTCCCGTACTTACCACTTACTCTTCTCCTAACTGAATCTGATTGACCAATTTTAATCTCTAGCACCTAAAAATATGCAACAACTAGTTAAGACACATATCGCACACGATCTTCAAAAGTGACACAACTCAAAATTACAGGTTCGTCAGAAAATGTGATAAACTAATTCTCGGCACAAGGGAGACTTTACCTTAGGTTTTCTCAACAAATTATACCACAAATTTGCTCTAGCTTTGGCTTAAAGGTAAATAAAAGCTCTGCGTACATTTTTAGCGCATAATTTCAAAATGCGAAATTTTGAGTTGACTCACTTTTGAAGACATTTTGTATGTACATTAGGGTGCATCACTCCATACAAAAACAAATTGTACTACCTTTCAATCAGAATTACAAAATTTATTTTATTTTAAGACTTCCGCCAAAATATGTATTGTCTCGGAAATTTATTAAAATTTACATGAGCTGGACCAATTCGAAAATACTTCAAAAAATCTTTTTTTTTTTATTACTTTTTAAAATATATTTTCCAAAAAATCACCTTTATATGGTAAAAGAGCTAAAGCTTAAAATTTTACCAACGGAATCAAATAGCTAACGAGATTTTGGAGGAATTTTCAAATTGGTGCACCCTACGTAAAACTTAATTTTTTATTTTTTTTTTGCGGAAATCTTAAAATATAGCAAATTGCTTAATTACGGTGGAAAACGAAACATTTTTGTGGTGAGGCCAGAGCTGTAAAACTGTGAAATCATTTAAAATTTTAATCATGAAATATTTACAAGTAGGATTTGATCTGGTAGTGTGGCTTGTATTTTTTTCAATCTACAATCATTAAAAAAAATTGATTTCACACAGTAAGGTAGTAAATAACTGAATGAAAAACTGAGAATGCTGAAGTAAACAGAATTCAATACTGAATTAGCTTCCAGATGAATGAATGCTATGTGTGCATTCTCTAATTCAGTTCCAATCAAATTTTATACACTAAGAAAAATATGTAAATTTAGATGATGGAATAATGAGGTGTATGAACTTTAAAACGATATTGACATAGTGTCGCGTATCAATGCACAGCGGCCACGCGGGCTAAGCCATATCCTACGAATGAATGGTTGTGCTTGGACTCCTCCACGCATGAAACGCAGCTTGATTCACATGAACATATTGTACAAATTTATAGTTTTGGTTGTTTAAAAACTGAGTGCAACATGTTCCAAGACAATTAGTATCTATAATTTTTTTCTTTTAAAGATTGGAAAATCTGCAGAACATGAAATAATCAAGCACAACAACCATCAAATGATAGCAGCTTTTATCATTCAGTCCATGGTTTATCCACATACATATAATGTCCTTTTTTAGAATATTATGATCAGTTTTTATTTGTAAAGAACGATATTCTCATTTCCCAATACCAGGCGCTCATGCATGTGAAGTAACAAGTTTTCTATTTCTACGTACAAAATTGTTTGTATACATTTTTAAATTTCCAAAATTCTACTTTGTACAGTTCAAAGGCTTCTACAAAAAAAAAAAATTATTTAAAAGTTCTACAAACAAATTTATACATATAGAAAGCTTGCTACTTCATATGTATGAGCGCCTGGTATTGAGAAATAAAAATATCTTTTTGTACAAATAAAAATTTAGTTCGTTAAATAAAACATGCAGTTGGTTTAAAACATGCAGTTGGTTTTAAACAGCATTAACTGAATATCCAAAGCTGGTGCGTACTTCTGGTCTTAGGTAATGCTTTACCGAATTGTAGCAGTAGTAGAAAAGCAGAAGTAAAACGGCTACTTTCTCCTATAAATATTTTCTTCAAGGCATATTTTTTCAGTGTAGTACTGAATGATTAAAACTGTTTGCATTCAACCAAAATTTACAATCACGATGATTGCGAATACTTTTGTTACATTCTCATTATATACTGAATGGAACTCTGCCATTCTACAACACATTACGTTTGTTTTTGTTTCAAAATAATTTAAGCCACTCAGGAATGAGGTTTTTTTTATACAGCCAAACAATCAAAATTTTGAAACGAGTGCCAAGTGAATGCAGATGCTACTGATTCAATCATTTTACAGCTCTGGGTGAGGCATCCTAATGTCCATATATTAAAATTACACGTTGCTTTTTTTAGAAACGTACTAGTTTTGCATGCTTAAAGTCAGAAAAACTTGGTTCTAGTAGGGACTGGTGGTTTGAAATGTTCTACTTAATTATTTTCAAAAAAGTTTTTGCTACGAGTCTTCGGGTCTCAGACTAAATCTGTATACGAAGAACTTAAAATTCAACACAGAATAACACAGTTAGTAGCAGCCCCAAAAATATTCATCTTTTACTTATACTTTCGCCCTTTATGTTTGCAAATGAAACGAGAAATTTCAATATTTTACGCCTAAACATATGCCACATTTTTTGCACTCACCTTTAACTTCTAACCACACAACTCTGCATTTAAAGACTTAACGGCGCGAGTGAGCGATGTAATTTCAATTGGGTCATATCGAGTATAGACCCCTAAAAATATACTTAAATGAATGCAATCACATGTGAGCAATACATCTCATTCACATTTCAGCGAACACGCCAAATAATCATAAAAATCAGTGTCATAATAAATTTAAGTTGCTAACACCGTTTACGCTGGCAGCACACGCTTTAAGCCAAGTTAGCAGCCAGCAGGTAGCCAACAAGGCACACAAATAAACACACAGGCCAACAAGAATGATCAGCCGTTCACATTAGCCTCTCCAGCTCAACCGTCTATGGTCCGGACAAAGCCCGAAACACGAAACGGAATTGTTGAAACATGACTTTCGATTTAAGAGCTTGGCTGAGAGGTAAACAACAAGGTGGCGGCGACGGACTAACAATGAACCTACCGACAGCCAACGGCAGCGGCTAACCTCAAAACGACACTCGTGTGGCAGCAGTTCAAACACCGGCAATAACC
The DNA here is from genome assembly GCF_001687245.7 of Rhagoletis zephyria. NCBI lineage: Eukaryota > Metazoa > Arthropoda > Insecta > Diptera > Tephritidae > Rhagoletis > Rhagoletis zephyria. Next base: position 2,531 of record NW_016180632.1, on the reverse strand, counting down.
GACATTCATACCATAACAATAATCATACACAAGCAAGAAGTAGTAACAAGCAGCAAGAAGCAACAAGCAACAAGCTGCGAAGAAGGTGGAGCCGCTGCCCCGCAGTACAGCGGTTCAGTCATGCACTCAGCCAGTGAGGTAATCAGCCGTAAGGTGAGACGGTCGACCAAGTTGAGTGAACTGCCAGGCGAAGCAAAGCGGAAAAAACTAAACGGAAACAGGCCGAAAAAGGCTCGCGTGTCAAGCGGAAACTTGCAACAGCAGCACCGACGCCAATGCCAACAAAATAGTGGATAGCAAGCGGATGGCAACAACAGCAGCAACAACAAGTAAATTGTGTAGCAGCAAAAAGGAAATACGGGAAAATATTTGTGGGCTACAGAAAGAAATGAATGGCGTAAAAAATTGGCCAACCAGTCAAAACATAAATAGTGTGCGAAATCAAAGTCAGGCCAAACCAAACGAAAAAGAAATAAAAATAATCACAAACTGACTGAAATGTGTAATAAATAAAAGGAAATAGCGGGAAAATTGCCAAGTGACTGTGAAGTGGAAAGTTAGTGCCTGAGGCGCCGAGCCAGTTAGGTCTTAAACACGCCTGGTAGAGTTGTGTGTGTTTTGTTGGTGTAACATACTTACTATATCTTTATATATGTAGATATGTGTATGCCTAAGCGAAAGGTAAGCGAGTTTCGTGTGACTGCAGTACCTTCAGATGGTCTATGTGCATGTCCTTAATGGGCGGCTCGTTAATTAAATATTTATAAATACTTATGGATATTGATAGCAGTAATATGTAAAAGGTGCTTTAAGCTCATGGAGTGATAAGGCAAAAAGATTTGAGATTTGCAAACATACTTATGTAGCATGTAAATATTGAAGTATGCAGTATGCTTAAAAATTTATAAATTTCCCCATCTAAAAAAGGACCGCGTCGATGATGCATCATGTGAGTAGAGGCATACCACAGGGAGGCATTCTCTCACATTGCATCTCAACAAAGGGAGCGTCAAAGTTGTAGCGTAAGCCGATGATTTGGTATTAACAGTTACGGGCCCTTTTCTGTCAACTGTAACCGAAATACTCGAAGAAGCACAGGGAAAGTTACACGTTTAGGCCACGGAAAGTGGGAGAAGTGTAAATCCAGACAAGATTGAGCCTATGCTATTCACAAATAGGAACATAACACCGTCGCTAGATGACAAGATGCTCAAGCTATCCTTTAGCGCAAAGCGACTCCCAAATGTCGTCCTGGGCACCTTTCACCTTCAACTTCGTGTATACGAACACGCGACGTTACCCCGAGGGTATTGCGCAGCCGGCGTCGCCCAGGCTCGATCATAACTAAAAGACAACTGTATAAATTTGTATTTACTTTACTTATAGTTATAATGGAAGCTATTTTAAGGTCAATTTTTTTTTTTGATAAAAATCCGACCACTAATAATTACATTTGATTACACAGATTGATCCAAAAACATTAAACAAATTTAATATGAAGTTACCTAAAACTTTCAGATTTTCCCAGCTACACTTTTAGTTGCAAATATTGATAATTCGGTTTTCGTTGCATACCTTTTCTCAGCACTTTAAAACAGCAAATATGATTTCAATTAGCGAATATTTTTCACATTCACTGGCAATTTTTTTAACCGAGTAACTATTAAAAACTCCTTGCATGAAAAATGATAAACTCAATAACTCAATAAACGAAAAATGTTGCAACAATTTATTTGCCAGGGCATCAAATTTTAATTGCCTCGAAATGCCATAAATTTACTTAAAATATGATAATAAAAACGAATCAAACAAAAAACATAATTTGAAAGTGAATAAAAATGAGCAATAGAGAGATACAGCAGCCATTTGGTATCTCGTGCATGTAGAAGGAGTCACTGCAAATCAAAGGCGAGATAAAAAAAATCCAATACATTTGGGCTGTATTAGCAAAAACATAACTGCCAAAAGTCTATTGCATGCAGCATTACCCATACAATGCTGCTCCTAAAACTATGCTCTATGCCAAATTAAAACTCAATTTTATGCCAATAAAACAGCAGTGGGGGAAAATTCAATTGGTTTACCAAATGGCCACACATGAAAATGCATTACAATTTGCATAACAAATAAATGCATAACTTTACATAGCTTAAAGCGCCTAAATGTATGCATGCCAATGCATACCTATGCATGACTATGCACAATAAAATACAGTATGCGCATTCATACATTTATTGCATTTATGACACGTGTGTGTGGTATGCATTTATTTAAAAGCAAATGCGATAAAATTTATTTGATAACAGCAAGCTGCAGAAAGGAGCACACATACTTGCTTACATATTTATATGTGTGCGCTTATTTATGTGTTTCTATTTCTAATATTGTATTGCAACAAATGAAATCAAATCAAACCAAATGTGATCGTCTAACAAATAAAAGCAAAAACAACATCTCACATAAGCTAACTCAATTCTGGTAAGTGCAAAAAGTTGCCGAAACTGCCTGGACCATCATTCACATACACACGC
>NW_016180631.1:0-6664 GCF_001687245.7 Rhagoletis zephyria | reverse complement strand
AATTTTGAATTTTGTTGACATAGTTTACACGCAGCTGTAAATAAAAAGTCTACAAAAAACATTTAACACGAAAAAGATTGTTAATATTACAAAAAAATCACTGTATGCATATTTTGTTGGACATAGGTTTGCAGAAGCCAACCCAAAATGAACATATGTACTTCAATAGGAAGGGCTTCCATAGTCTTAACGCTATGATAGTAAGTTTTTCATACAAAATATTAAATATTTGTTAACTAATACACATTTATTTGTATGCATACTTCCAAAGATTTGTGACCACACATACAAAATTGTAGCAGTCAATTGCCAATATGGAGGAGCAGCGCATTGGCCATTGTGTTGAATTCATCTTGTTGTAGTTAGTCCTTTATTAAAATAAATGTTATAACTGTTAATAAATTTACATTACCTTGAAAATGGCTTACATTTTAAAAATTCGATCAAATTTAGCGCGCTCACGATTGATAGTTGCTGATCGAATGACATTTAGAACGAACGAGTACGTCCAGTTACTCGTTCACGTTCGTTATCATACCGAATTTCGATAAATTTCGATAAATGTTGCTCGTTCACGACTGTCATAATCCGAAATTCACATTTTTAGATAACGAGTTGCTCGTTCACGACTGTGACGATTCGACCCCAGGTTTTGAGTTGGGGTCGAGTTAGAGTAGTAGAGGAGGTAGAGATTACTTTTACGAGCGTTTATGTGTCGAGCTCAATGAGCCCGTATAGTTTATAGATGCACATCAAGTCAGCCACACACTCCATATGCCTGATATGCGAGAGAGAGAGAGATATGCGAGAGAGAGAGAGGGATATACGAGAGAGAGAGAGAGGGATATACGAGAGAGAGAGAGAGAGGGATATACGAGAGAGAGAGAGCGAGAGATATACGGGCAGGCTGATGAAGCGGTAACGCAAGATTTGACCCTTTCACCATGGGGGGGACCCCATTGGAGGAGTCATGCTCTAGCTGCCGTAGGCTGCTGTGCAATGAGCTGGGATGCATTCATGCAGAGCCCCGGTGTGGTTTGTAAGCAGTAGCTTAATACAATGCCAAAAATTACTCCGGGAGTGGAGAGTGGATGATGCCTTATCACTTTATTAAGTTCAGCGAAGAGATATTTGAGAATTGTATAAAAAATGCATACCCGAATAGGAACCAGCGACTTTCTTTTAAACACAAGTGCGTGTGTTTGTTCGCTGCACTTGGTTTTGGGGGGAGTGCAATACAAGTGCGTGTGTGTGTTCACTACTCTTGGTTTATGCGGGAAATGCAATATAAATGCTTGTGGGAGTTCGCTGTTCTTTGTTTATGCGGGAAATGCATAAGTCGCTTAAACAGTTCTAGCTTAAATATTAATAAACAAGGAAATTTATTCTTAAAAATTATAAACTAAATGAAGAAATTTTTGAAGAGAATAAGTGTGTAAATTTGCTGGCGACACTCCAACAGTTGCAATGGCTGGCAAAGCAAAGGTCTGGCATGAAATCCGGGTTCGATTTCTATGGTAAGGGGTTTATTTTAAATGTATTTTATTTGGATGTTTTTTATTGTAATATTTAAATTATAACATTTTAAAAGAAAGAAAATTTATTTGCTATAATTCTAATGATATTAAAGTATTTAAAATGATATTAATTTGTAATTTATAATTTATATTTAAATTGAAACAATTGACTTACTTAACTTTATTTAACCTCATCCAAGCGGACTCGAAACTGGGAACTCAGAACCAGATTTTACAATATGTACATAATTTATATTTAATATTTACATTTAAAAATGTTATTTCGTATACATAAATATGTATTCTGTATTGAATTTTAGTTGTATGAAAAGAATTAAATATGTATATATATATAAATATGTAATGTATAAATTTTCACTGTTGCACAATCTGGAGGAAGTTTTAAGAAAAAGATAACTGCAGAAATTGAATTTTCATTACAAAAAACTCCTTATACATAGCATATTTTTATACAAAAGTTAAACAATTCTTTATTACACTGCAGCAAAATGCTAAGAAACCTAATTTCGCAACTTGGCAAATTCCAAATCTGTAAATAAATCTAATAATTATAAGAATTTATTTATTTAATTTTATTTAATATTTTAATTTTATTATTCTTATTTTATTTATTTTTCGAAAGAAGATTAATTCCTACCCACAGTTCTTCAGCAAATTTGCTTATAATTACACCGACAACATCGACATCATTAGTAATAACAAGGGCTGAGTCTGTTCTGCCTTCTTGGAATTAGGAGGGGAAGCAAGGCATGGGGGTCTGGTGGTGAATGAGGACAAAGTATCTTCTGTCATCAGACAAACAGNCAAGGCATGTGGGTCTGGTGGTGAATGAGGACAAAGTATCTTCTGTCATCAGACAAACAGTCAGATCATAAGCGGCACCCATGTGCTGTTGATAGTTGCAAGTTTGAAAAAGTAGACGACTTCGTCTATTTAGGAACCAGGCTTAACACCAGTCATAATGTCAGCGTTGAAATCCAGCGAAGAATCACTCTTTTCAGCAAGTGCTACATTGGACTGAGTAGGCAATTAAGAAGTAAAGTCCTCTTTCGTCGTACAAAAATCGCATTTTATAAGCCACTCTCTTGGAGTTTGCGAAGAAAGATTCTGCGGAAGATTTACGGGCCTTTGCGGTTGGCGGATACCACAGTTCATGGAACGATGAGCTGTATAAGCTTTACAACGATATAGACATAGCGCGGCGAATTAAAATACAGCGGACATAAGTGCTTAAAAGCCTGTTTTTTCAAGAATTCGAAGACAAAATGTAAAACAAAACCACATAACTTCTAGTTACATGCTTCTATTCTATCACAGGGCACCTTTGCTGCAGGAGTGTCATAATCCAAAAAATCCAATATTCTAGAAAAACCGCTTTAAATCAAGGATTCATCGTAGTTGTTAGAGAAATGGTATAAAATTATTGAAAATTATATAATATTTTTCGATCGAGAAACTGTGGTTCTCTTCAAGAGACTTCCAATATTAATGTTCAATTGTTCATTTAACCAGTTTTTAATATTTAAGATTTTTTATTGGTCCCCCATTGCATTTTCTGGGGGTTTTGAGATAAACCCCATGAAAAAATGGTTGAAAAACAATTGGGTATTATTACTGGGAATCTCCTGAAAATAAACAAAGTTTTCCTATCGAAAAATATTGAGTTTAAAGAATTCTACACTATTTCTACGAAAAGTTGTTTTTTCCCCCATATAAAATACATGGAAAAATTTGAGCGCTTTGAGCACTCCCTAAATTTTTTTTATTTCAAAATAAAAAAATGGGTTATATTTTTTTCGGTATAGAACAATCCTAGGGTGTGGCGGCATCAAAAAATTTTTTGCAAAAATTTGGATTTGCTCACCGAGGCTCTTGGCTCAATCCTTATACATTCGTCCGGAAATATACTAGCCAGAAATGCGATTGCTTTAAAAAAAAGAGCTATTTTGAAATATGAGTTTTTTACTCTCTACACACACGCATACGAAGAGCGGCAGCTGAGCAGTGCATTTAACGCACACAGTCTTACCAGAGAACTTATATGTTCTTATATGTGCTTATACCCTGCAAAAAGTGGGACTAGGTTAAATACTAGTACGGGACCACGCTACCTTGTAACCAACACTAGTAACAAAAATGGTCCAAATATATGGAGAAAATATGGTAACATTAACATTGCGATGTCATTGGACCTGACCACCTCTGGTCCAACGCTGCATAACATGGGACCAGTTCTGGTCCACCACTGCATAACATGGGACCACCTAGGCACCTACTCCTTTTGGACTATGGCACACTCGGCAACCGAATCGTATTGCCGATCGGCCGCGAAGAGGTGGTGTTCAACACATTTATCAGTTTTTTACGTTTGAAGTGGTCCAGGTCAGCATAATAAGTTACTGGTATGCAACTTGGTCCTTTTGCACATACTTTAAAAGCACGGCCCAATGGACCACCTGGTCCTCAAATTTTTGCAGGGTATGTTCTCTGGTTTAAATGTGTTAGAATGCCGACCGCTGCTTTAAACGACAACATGTTTAGTAAAAAAGTTTAATAAGAGCTTTGCGTTTTTATCCGCCGCGACGATGCTAAATTTGTCATGTGAAGAAAAAGGGATCAGTTCGAGTACATTCCGACTAAAACTTACCGAAATGTAGCCGCAAGCTTGTTCGAGTACTTTCGGCCTTAACCTACCGAAAGGCAAGCCGTAAATATTGAATAGGAGCAATTAAGTTTTTTTATTAGCAAACTTCACGCGCTGTCTATCGAAATCTAATTCTCCAAATGGTCAGTGTTACCGCCATGTTACTTCATTTCCATTCAAAGTAAGGGTTGGATGTATTTTTTTCATCTTTACGTCAGTGGTACCAACGTTCGGATCGGTTCAATTGGTTAAATTTTTGTATGATAAGTGATATAGATAAAACAGAAATATGACTAATACCATATATATACACGGCTAAAAATTTCGGTTTTAATTTTAAAATTTTTGGACTACATATATGGCCAAACTAAATTCAGTTTCAAGTACAAACCTTCCAAGTTTAAAAAAAAAGAGAGCACAAATATTGGGTTTAGAATTTAAACAGCTCAAAAAAATCAAGTTAATGATAACATAGATTACACCGAGCAAAAGTCAATTTTGAACAAAAAAAAAAATGTATACTCTCAAAACAAGGAGCCAAATTCAGTAAAACTGCGTTTTTAGTTTCTTTTTTTTTGGCTTCAGGATTTTCTTAAAAGGACTTTGAAATTTCAAAGATTTGATTAGTTCCAAAAATTATTTTAAAAATTCAGTGCTATATAGAATAACAATATGGGGAACAAATAAGAGACAAAATCCTGTAGAATTGAAAAATATTAAATTTTTAGGTGCATAGGACGAATGGGTATTAAAAATGTCCTTTAAAAAATGTTGCCTTGAGTACCCTTGCAAATTTGCAGTATTTATGTTTGAAAAAATTATAGGCTAATGATTTATATACACACGACCATATCCTCGAATTTCGTAAGAAAATAAAAGTATTTAAAAGGGCTTTTTCAATACCAATTCGTCCTTGTGAATCAAACAAATTTAATAAAAAATAAATAAAATTCTAAAGAATGTTAACATTTATTTTGTACCCATATTGTTAGTCGAGATGAGAATGTTACTCATACGCCATGTACGTACATTTTATATTAACTTTCCCGTGATAAATGGTAGATCCAACATCGATCCGAAATTTAGAATTTTTAAAATCTGATTCCAGATTCAATATCAGTGACCTTAAGAACCCCCGACTGTAAATTTTCAAGCGAATCTAAGTGATTTTAATTTTTTTGGCCGCCATAGTGGGTCCGCCATTCAGAATTTTTGCAAATCAACTTTAGATTCGTAATCACCGACCCCAAACCCCCTCGAGTAACAAGTTTCAAGCTTATACAAGGAAGTTTAGAAATACATTCCCTANCAAATCAACTTTAGATTCGTAATCACCGACCCCAAACCCCCTCGAGTAACAAGTTTCAAGCTTATACAAGGAAGTTTAGAAATACATTCCCTATATTGGATTCGCCATTTTGAAATTTGAAAATCAAACTTTAGATTCGTAATCAGCGATCCCATGAACATTAAAACGTGTCATGACCCAACATTTTTGCATACGATTTGTAAATATTTTTGCTTATTTGCGAATTAAGCGTATTTTACCTAGCACAGTAGTGACGCGATTTTGAATTTTAGATTCTGCCACTTTGCAATCGAAAAGGTATTATTGACTTACTATATGTTTACTTTAGTTGCTTAGAATTTTTTACAGAGCTCTGGGCCGGTTGATGTGAAGGGTCCCATTTATACCAATATATACAAGAATTGCTCGTTTAAAGGAATAAGATTACAAGAATATTATGTGAATACATACATATGTAATTTATTCACCAATTTAAGTAAATCACTGTCCTTTCAAAACATCACTTCCGTAAAATACATTGAACTAAATTGATATAAGTCTGTAGTTTTTCTAAACTATTTATTTTGAAAGTGGCATAAGTCATTTTACTGTAATGAAAAGTGATGATTTTTCCACGACTACACGAAATTATTTATACTGAGGAAAATATGTGTATCCTAAGATAACAAATACCAGGAAATCTTTTCGAAAGTTAGCATCAATATTTTTAAACGTGCTGAAACACAAACCCTTACATATCGTCACTAGACACGAACAAAGGCGCGGGCTCAAAAGTAGACCGCGTAAAAAGACGCATAAAAAAATTCAGCGAAGAACGGCGTTTAAACCTATTCGACAGTGAAGAAAGACGCTTAAACTTATTTTCGCGGTCTACTATGTTTGCAGGTGCATTCCCCAAACAGTTTTTTGGGAATAATGATAAAGTGACAGTCCTTGGCCAGGTATAAATCTATGTTAACGCGTCTTTTTCACCGAAGTTTTTTTTACGCGTCTTCTTCATCCAAACTTGGCACAGTTGTTGGCCTTCGCACAGCATACCAAATGGCCGAAAATTTCCAAAATCGCTCAATAACCACGCCTACTTCCCATATAACGGTAATTTTCAGAAATACGAAAACTGCGATATTTTAGTAACTACTGAAGATAATTCACTCAAAATTGATATTTACAATG
>NW_016180630.1:0-6664 GCF_001687245.7 Rhagoletis zephyria | reverse complement strand
AGCCGGTTCTACGTACCGGAATGACTCGGGTTTTACCCGACCAAGGGCTGTTGTTTCGGCGATTTAACCCCGTTTAGGTCGGCGAAGTATATCAAAAGTTGTTCGTCCATAGGGCTACATTCGCTACGTTTTCTTCTACTCAGGGTTGGCATCGAGTCAAACCCGGGGCCAGAAACCTACACCTGCTGTGTATGCCAGAGACGACTACACCACAACTCCGCCTCAGTCAAGTGCAATGCTTGCGAGGGGTGGAGTCACCTCAGAGTCTGCTCAGGACTACGGACACATCGGCAGTGGAACACATCGTATGTGGCCCCCTGCTGCTCAAACAGAGCAGCCTCCACGGCTAACCCCAGTCCACCTGAGCAGTCCCACACAAACACCACAACACAATAGACCACACCACAACCGCGACAGACCATAGAACACACACAACCGCACCACCACCCACACGCCGCTGCCAACAACTCTTGGTTCCTCTTACAATCGTCACACTTTTGGGTTTTCCTGTTTTCCTATTCTATAAAGCCGACATTTAATTTGTAAATAGTTTTTTTTTTACGTCTCATAGAGAAAAAATTAAAAAGCACGTTACTTTTCGTGACATTGAGTTTCTGTTTACAAAACTCAAATTTTCATAGTTCGTTCACTTGTAAGGAAATTATTTTAGCAATATAATATACAAGGAGATTATTTTTAGTGGAATGCTTGCTAATAGATTTTGGTATACTTAGTTTAGTTCCTGTGTTTACCAGAATTTTTTAAAGTGTGCTTAGAAATTCTCCACATTACATTCCGCATACGTTATTTTTCTCAAATCCAGCGGCACCTTGAAATTGTGCATATGGAAACTGTGCATACGAAATAATGCATATGAAAAAAAACCGAAATATGCCATATATGCACAGTTTCGGTTGAAATCCGAAATAATGCAAATGATACAACCCGCAATAATGCATATTACAAAACCCGAAATTTTGCATATGCACACTTTAGTTTGAAAACCGAAATAATGCATATAAGAAAAACGAAGTAATGCATACATACACAGTTTGGACTCAAAATTTAAATAATGCATATGACAACACTCGGAAACTCCGGAAAAGGGGGCGGAAGTATTTTTTGCGCAGAACTTCGTCCTGCGTAGGCGGGCTTCGGCCGCGCTTAGGAATTATATCCCATAGGTTAGGTTAGGTTAGGTAAGCGGGCTGCCTCCGCATATGGAGCTGACTGAGCTGTCCATTATGATGCGCTTAGAGGGGGGAGGGAAAAGGACGCAGGGAGGCCGGAAAAAATAGAGTGGATGGGTATGGGAAAGAGCGGAAAGAGATCAGTGAAGGTGCAATAGGTTGCGGCTGGAGGGCCGGGGATAAAAGCTCGTAGGTTGGTGCGGTAGGGCAAGGAGATGAATGTGTTGCGGCTGGATGGCCGGGGAAATAATCTCGTGTGAGCACATCGAGGTGCGGAAGGCGTTAGCGGTAGTGTACATCGAGGACGTGAGCGTGCGTCCGGTGTAACTGGTAGGCTGAGTAGGCACGGTGAGATGTTGCGGTATATGCTAAAAGTGGACAATGAGAATGTGAGCGTGCATTCTGTTGCTACTAGGGAGCCATAATTGAAGTTTTATGTCTGGTGGTAGGCATAGAGAAGGCACTAAAGTTAGAACCTGATTCTCTTGAGCTACAGTAGAGACTGGATGCAGTTGACAAGATGCAGAGCAGTGATAAATTTTGATGACCGTTTGAGACTTAGTGAAGGTGAAGAGTATAAGGAGATTGGTAATTCCCTACAAGGATGAGGCCAATGTCGATTGAAGATAGAGAGGTTTTTGGAGGACTGATTTTAAAGAAAAATTATAAGGTTTTGTTGAAAGCTAGATGAAGGATCAGAAACGCCATTAAGAAAATGATAAAGAAGAGTGAGAAGGGCTGAAATAGAGAAGTTCACAAAATATGCAAAATTAAAATGAGAGTACTGTTTTTCATTCGAGGCCGAATGAAACGCAGGCTGGCCGAATGTGGGATTAGTTTACGGACAGTACTTACGATGCTAGGACTAATTGGCCATTAAGAGTTAGTAACATAGAAATGCAGCCCTACATAACGAATAGTGAAATCTAACTTATCGAACTATTTAACGAAAGGCGATAGAGAAGAGAACTTTTGGCCAAAGTCAATTCTTTCAATTTTGAACAATTGAAAAACTGGAATGACGGTTCAATGTACCGTAGATGTCAGTTTTATAGAAACATCGATACATCGACTATTTATACATCGAGTGGAAAATTTTCGTTGAATATTTCGAGTTCAACGTCGCCTGACCGGATAGCAATGCCCTGACATTCTAGGGTGGTATCCCTGCGGTCGATGTCTGCTTCGATAAGACGATACTGCACGGTGTGGTGCGTGATGAACGCTAAGCCACCACCATTATCTCGCTCGCGATCTCGACTGTGCACGTTGTACCCGGCACAATTCAACAATGTTGAATTGCTGTGCAGCTTTGTCCCTTGGACCGCAGGTATCAGTATACCATGCTCTCCTATAAAGACGGTTATCTCCTCGTTCTTGCTCTGAAGCCCGTTGCAGTTAAATTGAAGGAGCCTCATGTGGTTCGGGAGACGTGTGGTAATGCGGGGTGTGAGTGATGTGTGTGGCCGTGACGCCATTGGTTGTGTGCGCTGCTGAGGTGGTTGCAACCCTGTGGTGGTGGTGGGTGGCGTCGCGGTTGAAGTTTGCGACTGTGCTGCGCAACACGGGCCCTCGAAGTTCCTCGTCCAATCTCGCGTGGTGCGCAGACCTGAACATGCCCTAAAGTGGCACCAGCCAAGGCAGGTGTTGCACTTGACTGATGTCACATTACGCAATATCCTGGTCTGGCATACTGTGCAGATTGTAAGAGGAACCAAGAGTTGTTGGCAGCGGCGTGTGGGTGGTGGTGCGGTTGTGTGTGTTCTATGGTCTGTCGCGGTTGTGGTGTGGTCTATTGTGTTGTGGTGTTTGTGTGGGACTGCTCAGGTGGACTGGGGTTAGCCGTGGAGGCTGCTCTGTTTGAGCAGCAGGGGGCCACATACGATGTGTTCCACTGCCGATGTGTCCGTAGTCCTGAGCAGACTCTGAGGTGACTCCACCCCTCGCAAGCATTGCACTTGACTGAGGCGGAGTTGTGGTGTAGTCGTCTCTGGCATACACAGCAGGTGTAGGTTTCTGGCCCCGGGTTTGACTCGATGCCAGCCCTGAGTAGAAGAAAACGTAGCGAATGTAGCCCTATGGACGAACAACTTTTGATATACTTCGCCGACCTAAACGGGGTTAAATCGCCGAAACAACAGCCCTTGGTCGGGTAAAACCCGAGTCATTCCGGTACGTAGAACCGGCTGAAGCGAACGGTTTGGTGAAGCGAATTAAAAGGCAGAGAAGGCATTAAAAGTGTTCGCGATGCAAAGAACTTTCACAAGCTGGTAAAAAAGAACACTCTTAATAAATATTTAAGTTGCGTCCGCCAGTCCATTCGCTTCGCCAAACCGTTCGCTTCGCCAAATTCATTCGCTTCGCAAGTGATAATACCGCCCCAAATTAAAATAGAAATGACGAAATATTTTTTTAACTCATCTCTGTCACTTTCAACAAAAACTGATGCGTTTTGAGTTGGTTCACGTAAAAGACTGTTAACTTCTTCGGAAATGGTATCTGCTTTTCAAAGAGGAGGTCGTGTCATACTGGATATAACAGGATCAGATGTTATAATTAACATGTGAAATAAATCTTCGTTAGATTCCTTCCTGGTCATTTTTCGTGTGTTATGCTCGCGATACCATTTGAAAACTTTGTTGCGAGCTTCCTGGACTTCCTCAGAAAAATGCAAAGGCATACCAAAGGCAATACCAATTTCTCAAGAAAATTTATAATTTTTTTTTTAATTCTTGGGCGCCATATTGGGCACAGAAGAATGACAGATTTGTCCAGTAAGGAAGGGCATAATATTCGGTAACGATAACTGACTATAACAGCCTTTAGAGTTGCCATGAATGCGAATCTCTAAATAGCAAATTTCAAAAAAATTCAATAATTTATCTAAATCTCGGCCGCCATAATGGATTTTGAATTTTGAATTTTCTAAAATTACATACTTTTAAATTTGTAATAAGCGCACTTAAGAACCTCAAAATACCAAATGTCATGAAAATTCAGTAATTTTTTTAATTCTTGGACGCCATATTGGATTCGTTATTTTCGGTTTTTGAAAATTGACTTCAGGTTTGTCAAGACACATGGTGTAAATAATATGATGCTGAATATGGAAAAACTGCATTAAACCGTAGTGTTTTATAGACTTTGTGTTATTTGGGACAACTGCTAAAGTTGGTCTAGTGTAATAAAAGTGGCCGCCACTCTTTTTGGCGCGAGTATGCGCGGCTTTTCTTGTCGTTGATCCTTAAAGAACCGCTTGCATTACTCTTTGGTAAAGGAATGAAGATCCTAATATTTCTTGAAATAAAAAGCCGCGTTTTTAATAAAAATAGCCGCCATTCTTTTTGGCGCGAGTATGCGCGACTATTCTTTGCATACGTCCTTATAGGACCCTTTGCATTACTTTTTGATAAAGGAATGAAGATCCTACTCGGCCCTACAAACTAGTTATACCTTTTTGAAAAAAAAAACTCATAACTGTTAGAACAAGCCACGATCGAATTCGTTGAATTAAATGGATTAAACGGGTTGCTCAGCACATATCATTAAAAGTACTAACCAGCTTTGAGTTCGCTGGACATTTCTGAATAAGAATGGCTTTACTCCTGTAAATTTATCACAGTTTAAAAATAGGTCTTTCTCGCGTAAAACATGCCTTATCCGACCACTGTGCGTCGGAGTTCTGTAACCGGATTACCTTCCAGTTGTGCGCTGGAAGGTCCGGGTTGCAGTAGCGGAAGATGTCTTCCACCTCCCTCAGCGAGGAAAGCCAGACCCGAGTACAGCCTGGCTCCCTTCCAAACCTCCTCGACCAAAGCTACTTCTGGCCTGTACAGAGAGGCCGACCGCTCGTCGGCACACACCACCTACTTAAACATGCCTTGGTGCCAACCAGCAGATGTGGTTGGGAGCTCGACCTTTACTTTTAAGCATATATGTATGCGCTTAGCACCTAATTATGAAACTAAACCTAATAGACCTTAATTAATTTGATCAAAGGTCGCATACATAAATATTATAAACTGAAAGAAAATTTTAAACGGTTAGTCGAAATACATTTTGCTATTAACTCAAAATATGTTGCATATGAGATTTATTCTCTCTCACTAATAGTTATATTTGCCTGGACATTAATCTAACTTTCTGCGCTTCGTTCGATCCTTATGCTAAATATGTAATATCAAATTCACGACCTCTTAAAAATTCACGTGACCTTGGTTGAAAATATATGCAAAATGTTTTTATTTTCATATTACTAACATTAAGTTAAATTTATGTACATACATTATTCATTTTGTTGCAAGGTTGACCTTATATTTCAAAGAGATTCTTACTTTCCTCTTTAGATTAGACTTTATTTTAGCTAGCAATTAATTCTCAAGAAAAATGTGGTTAGTTATTTAACTATAGATTAGTAGCAAATATGCTAAAGGAACGAAATTCTTCGGTCAGTGCTAGGGATGTCAGTGGCAAAAACACATCGATATTTTTCATTGATTCGATGCATTGAAATGTACATCGATATTTTTCGATGCATCGAAGGGCATACATCGATGCATCGATTTGCATAGGATTTTGCAGATAGTGTTTCACAACAAAATATGTTATTAGCAAAATTGTAGAAAATTGGAAATAAATTACTGCAACTGAGCTAATTATGAACGGAACTTCTTGCAGACATTTAAATTTTTTGGCCAAAGTCAATTCTTTCAATTTTGAACAATTGAAAAACTGGAATGACGGTTCAATGTACCGTAGATGTCAGTTTTATAGAAACATCGATACATCGACTATTTATACATCGAGTGGAAAATTTTCGTTGAATATTTCGAGTTCAACGTCGCCTGACCGGATAGCAATGCCCTGACATTCTAGGGGGGTATCCCTGCGGTCGATGTCTGCTTCGATAAGACGATACTGCACGGTGTGGTGCGTGATGAACGCTAAGCCACCACCATTATCTCGCTCGCGATCTCGACTGTGCACGTTGTACCCGGCACAATTCAACAATGTTGAATTGCTGTGCAGCTTTGTCTCTTGGACCGCAGGTATCAGTATACCATGCTCTCCTATAAAGACGGTTATCTCCTCGTTCTTGCTCTGAAGCCCGTTGCAGTTAAATTGAAGGAGCCTCATGTGGTTCGGGAGACGTGTGGTAATGCGGGGTGTGAGTGATGTGTGTGGCCGTGACGCCATTGGTTGTGTGCGCTGCTGAGGTGGTTGCAACCCTGTGGTGGTGGTGGGTGGCGTCGCGGTTGAAGTTTGCGACTGTGCTGCGCAACACGGGCCCTCGAAGTTCCTCGTCCAATCTCGCGTGGTNGTAATGCGGGGTGTGAGTGATGTGTGTGGCCGTGACGCCATTGGTTGTGTGCGCTGCTGAGGTGGTTGCAACCCTGTGGTGGTGGTGGGTGGCGTCGCGGTTGAAGTTTGCGACTGTGCTGCGCAACACGGGCCCTCGAAGTTCCTCGTCCAAT
>NW_016180629.1:0-6666 GCF_001687245.7 Rhagoletis zephyria | reverse complement strand
GACAACTGTTGCAAGTTATGCGAGAGTTCCGTCTGCAAGTAGAAAGATATAAGAAAGAAAAGTTATTAGTTTGTGTGCATGTGTGTGTGTGTGTGAAAGGCGGAAGTGAAGTGCCCAGATGAGCATCATAAAAAACAGTCAAAAATAAACTTCAGTTTCAGTGAGGAGCGCTTAAAAAATGGCAAAATGACAACGGCGCGAAATTGCAAAGGACGAAAAATTGTTGCACTGCAGAAGTTGAGCTTTTCAAGCTTGTGCCAGCTTTGACAATAAAATTTCACACATTTACTTAAGAATGCGAGAATGTAAGAGACATTGAAGTGACTGCGACCACTGCGCGGTTGCTGCCAACTGCATGCAAAATTTACGTTTCACAATTTTTTTCAAACATTATTTTTGTAGCAATTTTATACAGTGTCCTGTGGGCATTTTGTGGCAAATGCACATAGTTTTTATGCACAAAAATTTAACTACATCTTGGATTGAAGCCTTAAACCACTCGAAAAATTTATTTCGGTTTGAAGAGCTTATAGTGTATTATATAACTTATTTTATATCCAACTACCTGACACATTAGAGAATAATAAGCAATAGAAGACTTTCCTTATTTTACCGATTGATGGGATACACCGTTTGAGAAGTCCACGTTAAATGCGTAGGTGAATAAAATAATAAGAAGAAACCACAAATAGCTTTTGCATCTAATGTTGTATACATTTAGGCCAGTGTTGACCTACATATACCCGCCACGTAAAACTTATAGTTAGAAGAGTAGAAAGCGTAGCGAACTTTTAGTCTGTGTGTTCTACCTTTTTCCAAGGTACAAACTTTGTTTGTGACGGCGTAGCTTTTCAAAGCTTTATGCAAACTTAATGTGGGCACGAAATGTCCAGAGGCTTTCTTTTAAATATAGCATTGTGTAGAATAACTTTCCCAAGCTCGGCATTTCGCATATGCCAGCGCAATTGAGAAGCTTATCACAGAAAATTCTTAGCGAATAGTCCATAAGTTTAAGAAAACCTGACAAAAATGTCCGTCTTTTCTAATGGAGTTAAAAATCTAACTTGGGTAATAGAGTGAGTCTAAGTCGCTCATTGCCACAACGTAACTTTCGATGGCGGTCACCGCAATTTTCAAAGGAACTAAAAGCCAGATGATCTCACTCGAAACACTTCACTACTAGACTCCACTGCGACCTATCTATCTATTGTATCCTGTGTTGTGAAGAAAAGAAAAGGTTGTAAGGAATAACTATGCACGTACTCCGGCCACGTGAGGCCTATATTTTTCTCTCGTCTCCAGGACACATCATTGCATTCGCCTAGAAGATTCAACGGTGTATATTTGGCAGAGTACTTTAATTGAGCAAATAAATCTTTAGTCTGCAGAATCCCGTTCAGATTTGTTAGTTATCGCGTAGGGGATTTTCAAATTCCTTTAAATTACATCCAATCCCAATCAAGAACTAAGTCTGTCTATGCACACGGAGAATATCGAAAAATGCTTGAGTTTGACAGAAGGAACAGCTTTGATTGCCATAATCATCGTTGCGAAAGTTTATGCTCAGCTTATACTCAACCCATAAAGTAATGACGAAAACTGCCCCTGAAATACTCTCATGTACCATTGGCGCTGGTATGCTAGTTCATGTGCTACAGTCGCCTGAATTTTCGGGCTGCCTGGCTACCAGTAGAATCCAGGTCCTCCGCGTTTTAGATGAAAAGACCTTTCTCCACGGAAATTTTTCTGACGAAATTTGTGGAGTTCGTTTTATCAGCTTCCGGTTAAGCTTAGAGGGTCCAGCTGTGAAATTACCTCCACTGCTAACGTATTCCAGAGAATCAAACTTGAGATTGACTGCTTCGGCATAGCTGGGGTAGCTGTTGAGACAAATTGTCCCACTGGGCCTAAAGCTCGAACCAATTGTTATAGAAAAGTTCAATCCCTCAATTCAAACCTGATATAGACTTTTTCATTTTACTGGAGATAACTGAATGTGAGAAGCTGCCTCAGTTTACGGCGATGTCATCTGTTTAGAATTACCTGCAATGCAGCCGAAAGGGCATTCCGTTCTCAACGGATTCATTTTAGAGCTTTTAAAATATTTACGTTTAATAAAGGCACGATGTCATCGCCAACTCCCATTTCGAACTCCAAAGTTCTGGTGCACACATGTTGCAGCACTTCGATTGATTTATTACCATGTTACAACACGTCAATAACGCTTCCACAACTACTCGAAGCTGTTACTAAAGCCGACGGACTGCGGCGGAGTTTGAGTAGTAAATATTTACAAACAAAATAAACAAAGGTCGGAGGGTTCGTGACATTACCCGTGCCACTGTCGGTGTGGATACCAGAGCGCTTGCTTGCCGGTAAGACAGAGGTAAATAGACAACACACAAACGGCAGTCAACCGCGCACAAACCAATAAGCTAGCAGTCAGTCGGAGTCATGTAAACAGTTGTACGACACATACATACATAAGTACGTGCATACAAACAGTTATTCAATAAAGTCAGTGGATTCAGAAAAGGCCGCAAGCACAAATATCACTCTGCCAAATGTTTAAGCGGCCTAGAAAGTTGGCGTGAGGCGCTTGCTTTTGTTGCCACGGCGGCCGTCAGACGGACGTGTTGCAGATGAGCGCTATGGCAAACAAGAGACGGACAACGGGCTGGAAGGGGGGGAGCAACCAGCG
The DNA here is from genome assembly GCF_001687245.7 of Rhagoletis zephyria. Lineage (NCBI taxonomy): Eukaryota > Metazoa > Arthropoda > Insecta > Diptera > Tephritidae > Rhagoletis > Rhagoletis zephyria. The sequence goes on along the minus strand of NW_016180629.1, from coordinate 3,965 downwards.
AACCTAAGCCATCGCAACGAATGAAGCGATCATAGGAATGGAAATTCGGAATTTACTTCATTTAATTTGAATAGGTCGTGTGGCCGACAGCAGCAGCAGCAGCAGGAGCAAGGAAGCGGGCGCATTTGTGCTTGGGTGGAGTGCACACACAGAGGAAATGTTTTCAGCAGCTGTCATGAAGTGGAAAACAACGCTAAACGACGGCAGTGAAAGCCGTTGAAAAGCACGCAATGCGGATGAGTAACCCCCAACCAACACTGCACAGCCACGCAGCAAATGGACGCGGAGGACGTCGGAGCAATGCGGGCGCTGGCGCTGTAACTGTAAGTGGAGTTCAGCTGTGTGGACACAACGCAACAAAGACAGCACGGAAGAAGATGGCTGCTGCTAATTTACCTGCAAAACATTCATCTGGCTGAATAGACATACATATGTATAAATAAGTACACGCACACACACACATGCATCCATGTAAATGGACATATTCACAAGCATTTGTTTAATAAATCCCGCTTGGATAGGCAAAGTGGTGAGTCACGAGATCAGCTGCCAGAAGGAGCAGTACAAAGTGGCAACAGGAAACATACGGACAATGGAATATTTTGTCTAGCTGCAGGCAGTTCGGGCTTTCTTCTTCCTGACCCTCCACTGACAGACACGTCGACTGTCAGTTGGTAGGTTGGAAACATGTTGGAGCCCACCGGCATCATTAGGTTGTTTAACTTGTTTGGCAACAAATAGAAGAATCGGAAATAATGCAAAAGAAACGGAGAGGAGAAAAAACTCGCAAAGCACAAAAACAATAGCAACAAAGGGCGGGAAGCAGCTGAACAGCTTCTACAACGAATTAATTCTAATGAATTGAAATGTTAAGCAGAAAGCAACCGCAGGATATATCAACACGACCCTTATTTGCGATTGGGCGCCTAAGCAACAGCACGTAGTCCTGAAACCTCTGACAGCAACAGCCGCCTCCCGCCGCCGCCTCGATTGCCGCCGAATGTGGGAGCAAGTAGAGCTGTAAATTAAAATTGCAAATTAAATGCAAGTCGAGTTGCAATAACTCGCCAACTCTGCCGTGGCAGAAGTTTTTATTTTCTCATTTTGCTATCTCTTAGACTGCTCCTATTACATATTTCTTTCCCCGACACCTAACAGCTGTCACTGCCAGTCTGCGCAATTTCTTGTGGTTTCGGTAGTTTTTCATTGAGCGCGGCTGTGTGTGTTCTTCAGGCTTGAGGGAAAACTTTTTTGTAGCTGCAGCATTACGGCACCAGAACGCGTTGCAATGCAACCGGAGCGTAGATTTTCATAGCTGCTGAGATTTTTCTTACGAAATTCCTTAAACATTCATGTACTTGAACTTCCTGGTGGCTTGCGGTTTCGAAGTGACAGAAAAAAGCAAAGGCCGTGCAGAGAATGAAATTTATAATAAAAAAAAAACAGTGAAGTTTTGTTCGATTTTGCCCTTTTGTCATTCTGATCAAGAAATCAGTCTTTAAAGCATTAATAGAAGGCAGAGTTTTCTGTTTTTGTTTTTGCATGGCAAAGGACTGGTTAAAAGTTTAGTTTATATCTAACATTACTTCAGACCTGCAAGGCGGATTCATCGTTTTAGTTTAGAGCTTTTCTTCCATGTGATTGTTGTTGCGTTTCTCTCGCAAAGAGAGAACTATAACAACAACCACATGGAGGAAAAAGTTCAGAACTAGAAGGATGAATCCGCCTTTAAAATACCAAAAAATTCTCACTGACATCACAAAAAAATTACGATAAACTCCGAAAGATTCAGGAAAAAAATTGGAAAAGCTTCAAAAAAGTCCTACAAATACAGAAAATAGCCAAAAAATCTCGAAAGGTCATAAATTTTTTAAAAATCCCGAAACCTTTCGTGAAATCCCAAATTTCTTTATAAAGTAAATACATTTTGAGTATGTTTAGATATACAGCTGGCTAAAACAAAAGCTCTCTGGCCAACAAATATATCCCTCGAGAGCTTTTAAAAGCCTTCTACAGATTTAAAATGGGCTAGTATAGAGAAAAGGTTCTCTCAGATTATCACAAATGCTATCCATCTAAGGCTTTTACACTGTTTCCAACAACACAGTGTGCGGCAGACCGAGCTTTGACCCATACCGGCGTTGGGCACTACCTAGCCCGAGGACAAAGCCCTTTTAAGCTTTCTATATTTTGCTTAGATGCGTTCAGAGCTTTTTCTGCCCGCCGCCAAATCTATAAAAACCATAAAAAAAATTAGCACGCGAGCAAGACCGTGGCCGTCATAAACAAAATCTGTTTCCAAAGCCTTTAAGGTTGAACTTTTTTGAGCTCAAGTCTAAAAACCAAGAAGAATAAGAATCAATATGAATCAACTCGTTTACTTCTATATCAAAGTTTCTTCTTAATAATTTACCATTTCATTGAAGCGGAATATGGATAATGGAAAAAACGACTAAACCAAATTAAAGATGCCACCTTTTGAGCGGTTTAATTCGCTTTTCTGCTTTATGCTGCTGTTGCTACCTAATTAGTTAGTTCTGTGAAGCTCCAATTTCGAAAACATGAACCACAGTGGGAAGGATATGTATTGATATGTGCCTTGAAAAACCCGCCTGCACTGCATTGCATCTGCATTGAATTAAGCTAATTTTAATTCACTCTCCGACAACTGCGTCATTCCCCCCAAAATCAAATAGAGCAGTAAGACGCAGTGCTGCTATCAAAAGAAATTTTGTGCCAAAGCAAAAGCAAGAAAAGAACTTCGCAACATATTGATGGTAGAGCTGTGAATGCGCATTCCAAAAGCGCCGCATAAAAAAACTCCATTCAAAACACTTTTCAACGCATCGTCGTCGGCTTATCAATGAAAAACAGACGTTGCGCATTAAAAGCAAAGCGCAAACAAATGGCCATAGGCGATAATATGTACTATGTAAAAGGGGAGTAGGGTAAAAAATGAACAGCGCATAGCACTTTGCATGCAACACGAAAATATGCGAGTGCAACCCTTAGAAAAACACTAAAACAGCTTAGTGAAAAATTTCATTAGAATTCAGAATATTCTTTGAAATTCTATTTGCGCATTTGTTTAAAGGCATTGATGTTGGTTTTTCTGGCATGCTCTTCAAATAAAACAAAAATAATAATAAACAATGCAATGCGGTGCTGCAGCGGAGTTTAAAGGAAGAAGTTATAACTAAAAGCTAGCCAATAGCGCTTTCAAAATATAAGGGATTGTAGTGAAAAGGATTGCAGCTGAAGTATGAGATCGTTTTGCGCGTCCTTTTTGGCTGCTGTTAATGAATGTAAAGTATGTATGTATGTATAAATATCAATAAAGCTTTATTTGTTGGTGGGCTAGAGAAAACATTTGTTGGGGAAAAAATTTAATAATTTTTGAAAGCCTTTGACATACAAACACACACACAGAGGAAAACGAAATGAGTCACGAGGTATTGGTGTGCACGATGTGTGGAAGTAAATCTTCGTATCAACCCTTGACTGACTGGTTTAGGGCCAGTTACTCAATGTCTGCTTAACACTAACTGTATGTTAAGCATCTTTATCTTCGATCTATGACTTATAACAGGGGGTTGAGAACATCGATAACTATGTTTAACCTGTAGTTAACCAGACATTGAGTAACCGGCCCTTAATGAAATTAAATACTCGTACATAAATGTATACATATTTTTTTATATAATCACCGGAGGGTATCGTCTAACATCAGCAGAGAAGTTTAATAAAATACAAGTTATATTTAAGCGAAAAACAAAACCGAGCTCAAATCTCATATAAAAATTGAAGATTACCGTTAAGTTCTTCATTACCCAATTATTATGGGACCAGTTCTGAGGTACTATCATTCCTTGAAAAAAAAATAATAATTGGTTAACATGGTCAAAAGTTATGCAGTAACATATCGTCGCTCCCAACGAAGAGTAGCACATCTCAAATTACCGTGG
>NW_016180628.1:911-6666 GCF_001687245.7 Rhagoletis zephyria | reverse complement strand
AAATGATGTCATACTGACAATTTGCTGCAGTGCGCCAATAAAAAATTTGTTGTGGCAATCGAACTGGTGACGTCGCCGACGTCCACAGTCCTCTTGACTCCCGATGATTGTCACATTTTGCTAGCCAGCCAAATGAAATTAGAAGAACGTAACAACAACACAAATATTATGGAATCGAGAAGCAAAAGCGGTATGGAACGATCAAAGATATCACGCCTCGAATGCGCGCACTGGTGACAGGCATGCAGGGTCAGGTTAAAGTTGAATCATTCATCAGCAGCGTATTCATTGAGTTGCGTAATAGTTGCGAAAAGCAAAGCGCCAAGCGATGACCAACTGGCAAGCATCTTACTATCGGCGGCTGGCAGCTGGCTGTCAAACAGATGCAAATAAATTGAGAAACAGCTGAGCGAAGGAGACAGACGACGGCGGCGACAATACCGGCTGCACGATTTCGTTGTCGCCGTCGTCGTCGTCGTCGTGGTTGCCAGCGTTGTTGCTGATTTGGCAGTGATGGCCAATTCAGCGCTCGTTCTCATTCATTCCACCGGCGCTACCGACGCGACCATTGCGCTTAGCGGCGGCATCAATGCGCCGTGTTTTGTGCGTTATTGAACGCTTTGACGTTGGCTAATTAATCAAGCGCGTAGTAGATATAGACAATATTATTACCATCTGGGGTGAAGCAATCATAGCACTTTTGTGTATTAACATATTTTCTGTATATATACATATGTATGTATGTATGTATGTAGTCACTGTAGCCAATCGCGCTATGTAGAGAAAAAAAATCGCACAAATAAGGCGAACTGCATGGAAATTAAAGTACATTAAAAAAAAAAAAACATTTTTGCTAATGAAGTTGCGCGAATTTCGTGCGAAATTTTGACCGCTCTCAGATCATTAATTTCCCATGCGTCGCAACAATCACCCATCAATATGGGGCGGTTAGCCGCTGCGACACGCCCCTTACAGCCAATTGTAGTTAGCTAAGTAATGGATAATAGCGCGCTTAATGCATACATATTTATATCACACGCACGCATATTCTGAAATAAAGCCTTACAAAAGTCGTCACGTCTTGTGTCCTTGAAAAACTTTAATACGTGCTGTTACTAGTTTAATATGTATTTATTGCTGCTACTGATTTTTTTGTTGTTGTTGTTGGTTCTGTTGCTTGTGCGGCTCGCCAATTTCTTACAAACGCTAAAGCGTACCGGAAAAAAAAAAAAGCAACAAACATTTTGTTAACCTTGAACGCGCGTATTTGGTTTGTAAGTCACGTCTTTCGCTTTGTCGCTAATTTTTATATTTTTGTTTTCGATTTAAGCTTCTTTTTTTTGTGCTACAAGTAAGTTGCAGAAAGGTCTCAACGCAGCTAACAAAAAAACGCACATATATGTAAAGCTAAAATCAACGGCGCAGCGCGTTGCGTTGGTATTACGCATGCGCGACAGTCAGAACCATACAACCCGTCAGTGTTGCCGTTGAGAATTTTCAGAAAGTCGCAAAAAAGGGGCCATTGACGAAAAAAAATGTCGACATACTATTTTTAACCGACTTCAAAAAAAAAAAGGAGGAGGTTATCAATATATTTTTTTCATACATGCTACCGCAAAGTATGCCGATTTATATAATTCTATATTTTTTTAAAGGCATGGTGGTACCTTAAAGGTGGTCCCATACTATTTTGGTTTAGATCCGATAATTAGATCGAGTTGCTGCACGGGGGAAGCGTGGCATTTTCTTTAAGAGTTTTAAGTGATGCATTTGTTTCGTATTGCAGGAGGAAATATTTTTCAAGTAGCATGGTTCTAGTTAACATTTTCTAAAAAATAATTCTCTTAAAAGGGCAAAATTCGCCCACAATTTTGGAAAATGTCAAAATATCTAAATTTTCAAAAAGTCGGGTAAAAAGGTATTGGCGCTTAAAAAGGGTCAAATTGGCCCTTTAGTCGCACAACGGCAACACTGCAGCCCGTCTAATCGCCAGCGGCGAGACGTTCCATGGATTCGATTTTGAGTGTGGCTGGAATTTTTGCTTTGTTTTGCTTATCGTTGCCCATTTCGTGTTTTTTTTTATTTTTTTCATTGTACTTTTTACTGTTTTAATAATGTAGTAAGATATTTTTTTGTGCTTCGCAATATTTTGCGATTTTTTTTTACAAACTTGTATCAATTCTTTTTACGACGTTATGCTGACAAATTGGCAACAATTTTCGTGCCTTTTTGTATACTTAACTTTGGCTTGATTCTACTTGTCTTGTTTCGGTTATTTATGCTGTCTGAAATGGTTGAAACAAGTTTTCCTAAATATTAGTTTTGATTTTGTTTATCATATTTTAAGGATATATAAACATATATTAGTGTTGCCACCTTTTAGTTTAACTGTAGACAATTATGTGCATACATATATGCAATTCATAAAACTGTGTATGTAGTTTTAAGTATACTTTTTTGCAACTAGGGTGGTCATATAAAGAAATTAAGAAGACCGATCCCTCGTTTAACAAAAGACTTACAAAGCTTAAACAACAACAATTTTCGGAACACACTAATGCGTAATAAATGTATGCTAAAATCTTGGAAAATTTCCACGTGGGAAGAGATTATTCAACTCCACTTTCTGGATGTCTGGAATCCTTTAAAAAAAATATGGCTAGTACTAAAACCAAAATCCAACTGAAATGGTCCTTAAATAGCTCTGAATACTGAAACGGTCGAAAAAGTAGCTAACCTGTCCTGAAATGATCCCGAACAAGTCCTGAAACGGTCCCGAAATGGTCAATGGAACTAGTTCCAAAAATTTGNCTGTCCTGAAATGATCCCGAACAAGTCCTGAAACGGTCCCGAAATGGTCACTTATCAATCCCAAAACTATCCCGAACTAGTTCCAAAAATTTTTCCTGAACTACTCTTAAAATGGGCCTGAGCTAAGCACAAACTGATCCAGAATTCGACCCGAAATGTTTCTGAAATAGTCCGGAGTTACTCTCGAAATGGTCTATAACTAGCCACGAAATGGCCTCAAATAATCGTGAACTAGTCCGGAAATGGTTCGAAAATGATCCCAAACTAGTACCGAATTATTCCGTAAAACATAGGCACACAAATTTCACTTAGATTACAGATCTTCAACGTCCATTTTCCAATAAGGTTATTCATTTTTGATCACTCACACACACACACACACATTTACGAGTTAAACAACTACTTATAACGTCCGACAAGGGCAAGCGAACGCCTAAAAAGCATTTCACATCAATTAAGCGTGAATTTTGTATGCGAACTGAATTTGGCAAAAAATAAATAAAAAATTATAACAAATTACAAATTCAAAAAAATAAAAAATAAAATCGCGAAATCATCAATTATTGCGAGCACAGCAAAATACATTTGCAAGAGAATGTAAAATTTGCTAAACAATAAAGTAAATAAATAAAAAAAAGTACAAAAAGGGGCATTTGAAAAAAAAGATAACCAACAACAACAATAAAGCGTGTGCGAAACAAACTAAAACGTCGTAGAACGAAAACTTGCAATAAAAAAGCAAACCAAAAAACACATCCACAACAAAAGCAGGGAGCAACACAATAGCAACAAACGCGGCCGCGACGTTGGCGGTGGCGGCGGCGTCGGCAGCAGGCAATGAAATTAATATAAACATTTGTGCAAATTTTTTATGTCTTCCTTCCAATTCAAGAGGAAAAGAATTGTATAAAAAAAAAATATAATCAATACGCCGCAGTTGCTATGTTTGCACTGCAACGGCTGTCCCCCTTGCCACCGCTACCATCCACCCATCNAACAAAAGCAGGGAGCAACACAATAACAACAAACGCGGCCGCGACGTTGGCGGTGGCGGCGGCGTCGGCAGCAGGCAATGAAATTAATATAAACATTTGTGCAAATTTTTTATGTCTTCCTTCCAATTCAAGAGGAAAAGAATTGTATTAAAAAAAAAAAATATAATCAATACGCCGCAGTTGCTATGTTTGCACTGCAACGGCTGTCCCCCTTGCCACCGCTACCACCCACCCATCTGCANAAATTAATATAAACATTTGTGCAAATTTTTTATGTCTTCCTTCCAATTCAAGAGGAAAAGAATTGTATAAAAAAAAAATATAATCAATACGCCGCAGTTGCTATGTTTGCACTGCAACGGCTGTCCCCCTTGCCACCGCTACCATCCACCCATCTCAGACAAAGCCACGCGCACCAATACCACCACGCATTGTAAAGCTAGCAAAGTGTTGGCTGCGCAAAAATTTTTGCAAACGCGAGTTATCTTTACCCTACAGGAAATGTATCTAACTATAAGCTAACTTTAAGCTTATTACCTGTATATTTTCTTTGACGGAAGCTAACTTTATTTCTATAGCGATGGCCGCGAAATAGCCACGGGCGGTTATCGCTGCATTTGATGTAACTAACTTGTAACTAACTACTTTTGGATATAAAATATCAATAGGAAAAACAAAATATTTTATTTTATTTTATTTTATTTATTTTTTTATTACATTTCATATTTGTTTACATATTCTGCAGAAGGTGGTCTCATATACATACATATGAAATTTCGATCTTCCCTTTATTTGTCCTCAATTCGAAAAAGTGTTTGCGAAGTGTAGAATATTTAAATAGAAACGCGTTTAAAGAAAACAATCTCCCGCAGTACTTGTCAACTAGTTTCAAGTTAGCTTTTCGTAGCTAACTATAAGTTATATATGTACATATTTTATAGAAATCCCGCAAAAAAGCTAACTACAAGTGAGTAATTTTTTATCAATTGATAATTTTTTTCTGCAGGGTATGTACAAACATACATATACGTATATGTATGTACATATGTGTGTTTGTGTAACTTGTAAATGTGTTAGCGAAATGTTCAAACTTTAAATTAGATGAGCGCTTACAACAACAGCAACAGCACATAGAGCGCATANAGAATATTTAAATAGAAACGCGTTTAAAGAAAACAATCTCCCGCAGTACTTGTCAACTANGATATAAAATATCAATAGGAAAAACAAAATATTTTATTTTATTTTATTTTTTTTTTATTACATTTCATATTTGTTTACATATTCTGCAGAAGGTGGTCTCATATCCATATGAAATTTCGATCTTCCCTTTATTTGTCCTCAATTCGAAAAAGTGTTTGCGAAGTGCAGAATATTTAAATAGAAACGCGTTTAAAGAAAACAATCTCCCGCAGTACTTGTCAACTAGTTTCAAGTTAGCTTTTCGTAGCTAACTATAAGTTATATATGTACATATATTATAGAAATCCCGCAAAAAAGCTAACTACAAGTGAGTAATTTTTTATCAATTGATAATTTTTTTCTGCAGGGCATATACAGACATACATATACATATATGTATGTACAAATGTGTGTTTGTGTAACTTGTAAATGTGTTAGCGAAATGTTCAAACTTTAAATTAGATGAGCGCTTACAACAACAGCAACAGCACATAGAGCGCATAAGCATAGCGAACCTAAATTGGACCCTAAATAACCGCTCCAACTTTTTTTCGGCATTCTTTCGCATGCTATNTATATGTATGTACATATGTGTGTTTGTGTAACTTGTAAATGTGTTAGCGAAATGTTCAAACTTTAAATTAGATGAGCGCTTACAACAACAGCAACAGCACATAGAGCGCATAAGCATAGCGAACCTAAATTGGACCCTAAATAACCGCTCCAACTTTTTTTCGGCATTCTTTCGCATGCTATTTTTCTCTCTC
>NW_016180628.1:0-799 GCF_001687245.7 Rhagoletis zephyria | reverse complement strand
CACACACACACACACACACACACACACACACACACACACACACACACTTTTTCTCCCCCTTACTGCTGCCCGGTTGCCAGGGAATTAAATGTAAGTAAAGCNAGATGAGCGCTTACAACAACAGCAACAGCACATAGAGCGCATAAGCATAGCGAACCTAAATTGGACCCTAAATAACCGCTCCAACTTTTTTTCGGCATTCTTTCGCATGCTATTTTTCTCTCTCTCCCACACACACACACTTTTTCTCCCCCTTACTGCTGCCCGGTTGCCAGGGAATTAAATGTAAGTAAAGTTTGACGCAAATTTATGTTGGGCTTTGGCGACGCGATGTTGAAGTCAACGCTGTCTCATCGACCAACTGACAGACTGACTCCGTGACTTAGCGACGGTGGAGCACTTCGTACACTTGAAATCTGCGAAAATAACAACAACAACAAAAAACAAAAAGAAGGCAACAGCGTCAATGCGCTCATCTAACGCAATAGCGCGCCCGACGCCTCGCCTCTCCGCACGGGGAGGTGCGTTGCGTTGCGATGCCATGCGCTTTGATGCTTGTCATCGATATTTTAGCTGTTAATGCCAAAGTTAATGGCAACTTGGCTCATTGTTGCCTGCCGTTGGTGCCATTTAAGCTGCGCTTGGTGAGTTGTCGTTGTTTTTCGTTCGTTTTATTTTTGTTGTTTTAAGCATCAACTTCGCTTTTTGGCACTGCTATTGCTGATCTAGTTGTTGATGTTGCTCTTATTGTTGTTGTGGCTATAGTTTTGACTGTTTTATACATACCCAGCGAAAAATC
>NW_016180627.1:748-6666 GCF_001687245.7 Rhagoletis zephyria | reverse complement strand
ATTGACTTGAAAACACAACCGCCGCGCACTCGCTCCAATACAATACTGACAACAGGTTACTCTCTCACGCTTGAACNTCGCTTAGATTTAATTAATATTCTTTATTGACTTGAAAACACAACCGCCGCGCACTCGCTCCAATACAATACTGACAACAGGTTACTCTCTCACGCTTGAACACTTACAGAGAAACTAATGTAGAATGCCTAGATAAGTACATACTTATTTATATTAAATGGAAATCAGAAAATGTCTTAAAAGATCAAAATTAATTAAAATTTTTATAAATCAGTTTTTATACATACATATGTATGTACTTAGGTATTTAGATTTTACTTAACAATCGGTGTGTACATACATGCATATTTAATTAAGCTTAAAACTGTACTTCCTCACTCTTGTACTTCACTTAATTAACTGACTTCAACTTCGCTGCAAATTGAACAAAGCAAAACATAATTTTTATGCGAGACAAATTTCCACAGAAAGTAATGGTGGAGAAAGAATTTTTGGATATTCATTCTATTTTTCAGCTGACTAAGATGCAGCATTCTACTTTGCATTCTCCGAAATGAAGCAAATAAGCGAAATAAAAATAACAAAATATTGCAGGACATTCTACTCTGCATTCCCTGAAATAAAGCAAAGAAGCGAAACAAATAAAATATTTTAGAACATCCTACTTTGCATTCCCTGAAATGAAGCAACGAAGCGAAACAAATAAAATATTGTAGGACATTCTACTTTGCATTCCCTGAAATGAAGCAAAGAAGCGAAACAAATAAAATATTTTAGAACATCCTACTTTGCATTCCCTGAAATGAAGCAACGAAGCGAAACAAATAAAATATTGTAGGACATTCTACTTTGCATTCCCTGAAATGAAGCAAAGAAGCGAAACAAATAAAATATTGTCGGACATTCTACTTGCATTCCCCGAAATGTAACAAAGAAGCGAATTAAAAAAGAAATATTATAGGACATTCTACTTTGCATTCCCCAAAATGAAACAAAGAAGCGAAATAAGTAAAATATTGTAGGACATTCTACTTGCATTCGCCGAAATGAAGCAAAGAAGCAAATTAAAAAAGAAATATTATAGGACATTCTACTTTGCATTCCCCAAAATGAAACAAAGAAGCGAAATAAATAAAATATTGTAGGACATTCAACTTTGCATTACCGGCAATGCCTAAAAGAAGCGAAAAAATTCGAAGGCATTATATCGCTATGCCTTCTAGAACATGTTACCACTAAAAGCGATTACCGATTTTTTGCTGGGCAGTAATCATGAGGTTCACGAATGCAACTATTCAGAACATCTTGAAACAGTCCAATAGCGAAAATATACAAAGCTTCAAAATGAAAATAAAGGAAAAGTTCGCACATTCTGTCCACCAAAACTAGAGACAGTCGCAAAACATGCATCACAGCATTCGCGGTGAGCAGAAATTAGAACTTTGCATCTCCTGTACCAAAAACCTAGTTTAAGCGATTTTATTAACTTAGAGAAACAATGTTATCTTTTTAGTTTATGAAGTTTAACTTGATTTTCGTTAAATCCTAATGAGTATTTAGCCATTTTTACACAAATAAAGCAAAAACCAAGCACAAGCTGTTTTGGCAATTTTAAATTTATATAAAAAAAAATGATAACAGTTTCATAATCGACCACTTTTAGTTCTTTTAGTGGTACTGCCCTTGATACAGGGTTAAATATGTCTTATGCATATTCTGCTTAATACAGCGAAGCATAGTTTGAAAATTTACCCTTTCATTCATTGTCCGCCTTTATAAAATATAAAGTTGTCAACCGTATGGGACAGCTTTGTAAACCGTGCAATCCGTGCATCATGCAAGGGCTTTGAAAGACTCAGAGAATACCCCTATTATTCTTAGTTAACTAAAAAGTACTTAATCTTTAATATTCATTAAAAATGTGATTAAAAATGATTTTTTGTTATTAATAGAGAGCATTTTGTTAGAGAGTGTTGTTTGACAATGTTTTGCGATACGAGGTTTTGCCAAAGTACCATCGATATGTTTTCAATGGCGTACTTATGGCGAAAAGTGGTAGGCTTTGTAAAAGGGGACGTGGCGCCTCCCATACAAATTGAAATCCTTATATCGCTTATCTCTGGAACCGCTTATGCCAACGCCCTGAAACATAACTACATATGTTATCAATAACGTACTTATGGCGAAGAGTGGTAGGCATTGGAAAAGGGGGCGTGGCACGTCCAATACCAACTGAACTTCTCATATCGCTTTTCTCTGTAACCGCTTATGCTAACGTAACGCTTAACGTACCTACTTATGGCGAAAACTTGTAGATGTTGGAAAGGGGAATTTGATTTTGATACAGCTGCATCTACAGCGTGGCGACGAATAATTGTTACCTAGGTTTTTTTTGTGAAATAAAAGAGTCCTTTATAGATTTTGCGAAAAAATACATTTGGCACACAGGTCCTCGTCAGTTAATTTATTCCATATCTTCTGTAACCATAGGTTAATTTTCTCCATTTTGATACTCCCCCTTCTGTCCAATATAAGGCCTCATACTCAAAAATCGAATAGACTCGGAACTGGTGACTAGGACGGCAATTCATTCGACCAACCTTATACAGTTTTTTTCCTTTTTGTACTTTTTTTATACAAAGCCTAAGAAAAAATACACCTGAAAAAGACTTGCGTGCCAAATGAACTTTTCTCTCAAAGTTTAAACTGCTGGCAAATGTAGATAAGGATTAAAATTTAAAAACTAACTAATACAACTATTTTAAAATCTGTGGAAAATTAACAATAAACTACTTTTTTTGCAAAATCTATAAAGGACCCTTTTATTTCTCAAAAAAACCTGGGTTACAGTTATTCGTCGCCATGCTGTATATGGGAAAATCTTCTAAGATGGGGATTTTTCAATAAAAAAAAAAATTTCAACATAGTAGCAGAATTCGACCTAATTGAAGAACATTATAACCCGTGTAACTAATCTATTTTAATTGCTATTCTATTTAAACTATATCTTTAAAATTGTTTTTTACTAGTCCGATCAAATTAGATTTTCAAGGTTACAGTAACGGACAAAGCTGGAAATAGGTAAGCACGTCATTATAAATTAAATTCGAAAAGTCCTTACCCAGATCTGTAAAAATTATTCCAGGTCAAAGGTCACATAAGAGGGTTTTACAATTTTTCAGCTAAACGGTAAGGTTTATCATAAAAATAGGTTAGACAAAAGAGTACACTGAGGGGAAAAAATATTAAAATCAAATAGAAACGTAATTGATCTTTCTATAAACGTCAACGAAAGTACTGTATATTGGTACATTATTAATTATTAAAATGACCGCCGTCGTTCTGAAAAAGCATCCGTGAAGTGAATAATCAAGACAAAAACTAAAAAAAAATATTTAACTTGCATGTTGCTTCCAGTGGGATTCGAATCCTGACCATCTCTGGATATCAACAAATTGTGGCATGCATCTTTGCGCACTTAGCTACACCCAGGCATATAAATTTGCTTTATATATCCATCAACACCACAGCACGCGATTTGTACGGATAAACATGTATGTGTGTGTTGTCACCGCTCTGATGTGAACAGTCAAATACGTGCGTAATAAATTTTGTATGAAAATATTATTTTTAAATTCGAACATTTTTAAACGATAATCAAATATAAAGTATTCATTTTTACTATGCATTATTTCCCTCAGTGTAGATCAATCAATTATCCCCAAAAACCGTTATGACACTTTTGTTCCTAAGAATGACAATTTCTGCGATACAACGACATAAGTTTGTAATAACTCATTTAACTTATAAAATACTTTGAATTAAAGTAAATTTTTTAACAGGTGGTAGTGTAAAAAATTCAGTCTGTATGGGAAGTGCCATGGGCCCAATATGCGCATATAATATACACTTGATATTCAAAAATATGCGCTATAAACAAGTAAAATATGCAATTAAAAATAATTTCCCAATATTTTATTGCCGGTACAAAAATAAATAACACATATATTTTAACAAGAAAATAACGAAAACAATTCTCTACAAAAAAAGAATTTATGTATAAAATTTGTTTATGATTAAGCAGACAGTTACAATCATGTGTAAATAGAAACATTGACACTCTAATAGTAGTTCGGATGAATGTTTGCCTGGTTTAAGTGGGTTGTCACCCTGGTGACAAGCAATTATGTAGCAAGTTTGCCATTTTGATTCCACAACTCGTGCAACCTACAGCCATTTGGCGGCTTTAATGAAGTGCGTCATACAGAGAAAGGCAATTCCGCTCTAATACGATGTTTCCACGATTTGTAATTCGCTCTATAAGTACTTCGCTAAGTACTTCGTGAATTACCCTGTTTCCACGAAACACATTAGTAATTCGTTTGGCAGCTCTAGTTCTTGTTCTTGTTCTTCGCTATTTATTATTATTTTTGTGTACTGCAAATATCGAATATGGAGCTAAAATTTAAGTTATCATCAACAATTTTAATATATATAGAGAATATTTTATTAATATTATTCTACAACTAGAAAAAGTGCCTGCAAATGGAACCAGGCCGGTGAAAACTTCGATATATTTCCGATAAATATTAGAGAAGGCATCGATTCGTTCGTCATACGCATGGTAATTCGATCTGAATTACCTACAAATGAGGTAATTCGCTCTCAAAATTTTGTATGGCGAATTACGTAATTCGGAAGGTAATTGGCAAGACGAATGACGAATGGGAGAGCGAATTACGAATAAGAGAGCGAATTACGAATCGAAGTGATAAATTTCGGTAATTTTTGCATGGGATACATTCAGTGCTGAGCTGCACCTTGCTAGTCCCTATGTCCTGGGACCCATATTAGGGTAATATTGTATTGATCAGAGATATAGGCCAGCTCTCTTTTACAGTCAGTGTTGCCAGGTTTTCGGCATGAGAAAACGTCCCTCTTGGTCTGAAAAAAACGTAATTTCCTACCCCAAAAACGTTTTTTCCATGTACGCACGCAGAATTGTTCTTATTAAACTTTTATTATATACAAAGGTACATATGTACGTAAGGTATATTAAAATGTCATTTCGACAGAGCAGATTTAAAATTCATTAGTGGTATTCACAAAAGTGAGCAAGTGGCCTGGCACTCTGGCAAAACAGAAAATGAGCTCAAGCAAAGACTGTTGACAACAATTTGGTGAATACCACTATTGTAAACTGGTTTGAGATCGTTTATATAAAATTCCTTTTACACATACACTTGTGATCAGCTGATTAAGTCATCAAGATTTTGATCGATTTTGGCTGTTTTTCTTTTGTTTATTATTTTTTCATAAAAGCCTAGCTCATTATGTAACTAACACATTTCAAACTTTGTGCAAAAATTATAAAAAATATGCAAACTTTCAGCTCGACTTTAAAAGTTTTTATTCAGATTTTTTAGAATTTTTTCGAGCATGCAGTTTGATAGCCCATTAAATTCAAGGGTAATAATGTGCAAGTTTTAAGTTGCTAAAGAATCGCTTTCATTTTAAATATTATTTTTTTCTTTAGACCTTTGGTTAGGTGGTCGGGTGTCGAAAATGCTAAATTACGTTCTGCTAAGAAGAAACATATAGGGTATTCACAGTTTACTTCTAAAGTTAAAAGGTGGTAACTTTAACAAGATAACACAATCGAACTGTGAGCAACCCTAACGTTTAAATAAAGTATAATGGTCTGATTATGCATACTTCGCATAACTTCGCACAACTTCGCATAAACTTCTAACTGTAATTTCGTATGTACTTTGTATGTATTCCATTACCCAGAAATTAGCAGAACTTTTAAAAACTTAGCGATCTGTTGAGTTTAGATTTTGCTTCACATTTTCTTAAGTTACACTTTTAGTGCACTGGTACAAATGGTTGTGCGAAGT
>NW_016180627.1:0-730 GCF_001687245.7 Rhagoletis zephyria | reverse complement strand
TCACTTCTACCATTTTTATAAGCTTTTATTTAACTTGGTCATCCCGCGTAAATCGCGGAAATTTCCAATCGATTTTAAACTGACTTCCCGACAAGTTAGAGACTTGAAATTTTCATGGATGTTTATACAAACCATAAGCAAACAATTTGCTTGCCAAGTCTTCTGTTCTCTTTCATTGCAAGTTGAATTATTTTAATATCTATTGCAAAATTTTGTACATAAAATGAAATAACACTTTTTAATATACAACGCTTTTATAAATGGACTAAAAGTTATAAAATAAAATAATGTAAAAAAAATATTTTTTAAAAACAAGCTTTTATTAACATGTACAATCAAAGGGATAAAATAAAGTAGTGTAACAAAAGATTTTTTAGCAAGAAAATTTTGTCAAAACTGCACTAAAATGAATAAAATAAAATAAGTTAAGGTCTCGTTAAAGTTACTAAAAGCCATTTAGTGAAAGGAGTTATTCAAACTCTAATGAAAATTACTAACAATTTGTACTAATTTACTTCGTTTTTAAAAAAGCTTGTCGCGCGAATAGCAAACCGACATTTAAATATCTGCATACATACATATACATACATACCTAACCAATTATGCATGTACGCTGAATTCGCCGACAAGCTTTTTTGAAAACGAAGTAAATTAGTACAATTTGTTACTAATTTTCATTAGAGTTTGAATAACTCCTTTCACTAAATGGCTTTTAGTAACTTTAACGAGA
>NW_016180626.1:0-6666 GCF_001687245.7 Rhagoletis zephyria | reverse complement strand
TGTTCTTTATGATCGAATCACCAGATGAGAAAGGATTTGACTTTACTTGGAACTTCTAATTCGCTTTAACACAAGAGAGAAGCTATTGACTTACATTTTCGGAACCGGGAATCAGCTAAATCCGTTAAGAGCACCGACACCAAGATTGCGTATTTTTTCAATTGAATAATATCACTGTGTAACAAAATGAGACCAATAAAAAAGACACGAAAGCCTATAGTAAAACGGAATGACGCATATTTTTGTAACCCTTGTCCGGGTGCAATCTAGTTATTTACTGGTGATGCATGGGCAGATTATATCGACAACTGATGTTATTCTACTAGTATTTCAATCCTTTTAAAAATACCAGCTACTGCCATGGAAGATGGAATAGGAACCACTAGTTGAGCTGCAAAGCAAACTGGTAGTACATATTCCAGTTCACAACTTCATACATACATAGACTTAGACTGTATATTTATGTCTCCATTTATTCCAATAAGATTCTTTGTAGCAAAATATTAACTGGTTTTTATATATATATGTTTATATACATATTGTGTAGTGTGTAGTTTATTCACCTTTTTTCGTCTTGAAATTTTCCCAGCTGTTCACTGGCGATGACGAGCGGCAAAAACACCCGTTGATAGAAATTATAACCGACGGACGTACATATGAACATGTGTGGTTATTTGCATAAATCATTTATTTTAAACAGGCACCGTAACAGTTATAAGTTATACGATAAAAAATCGTGTTTAATTATGATGTTTCGATTTTTATTTCATGTTGAATAAATAATACTTACATCATGAGTTTCATTTTTCGTTAAAGAATTAAAAATTATCTGGGGAATTTTATTTTTCATAAAAAAATATAAAAATTGCGTTTTATTTTTCTAAATCTAGACTAAGCATCTAATTTTCTAAAGCAAATTTCTAGACGAAAAATAAATATGTATACATATGTACATTAGGGTGGTCCAAAAATGCACGTGAAAAAGTATAGTCGCAATTTTTATGCTCTCACCACCTAGGACTGTTCTATACCGAAAACAATATATCCTGATTTTTTATTTTGAAATCAAAAAGTATTTAGAGGTCACTCAAAGCGCCCAAAATTTTTCCTTGTATTTTATATGGGAAAAAACAACTTTTCGTAGAAATGGTATAAAATAGTTAAAAATCAATATTTTTCTACCAGAAAACTCTGTTTATATGCAGGAGACTCCCAATAATAATACCCAATTGTGTATTGGAAAAAAGCATCTGTAAAATGCAGAACAAAAGCGTATTCAAACGAAAAAATCGACAACCAAAAATCAAACAAAACTGTGGTTAATATTACCAAATTATTGCTGAAAATATCAACCATGGCACCTTTAGTATTAAATTAAACAAAGACTACTCTGATTCCTTTTCAAGTTTGAATTGACAACAGAAAAAAATTATCAGCTTCAGGAAAATAAAACATACATTAGTTGAAGTATAATAAAATAAAGATTATGTTAAAAAAATCATTAGAATCGCTGCATAAATAAAAAAGTTACAACCTTTTGAAAACAGCTTTACAATTTTCCCAAATTTGCCAATATCATTTTTACTATTTCTAGCCGCACTCGTTACACTGTGAGTCGCCCTATTTTATACACAGTCGGCTCGGTTTCGCGGGGATATCAATTTCAGATATTGCCGCGTATAGGCAAATGGTTTTGGTGTTATCGAAAGCACAATATAAAACCAGTAATAAACCTTGGGTGAATTTGGCGACTGCTTTCCTCGGGGATGAATATGCCAGGGATGAAATTAATGGTACATACGCCTTCTAGGCACACAGAGTTGCTTTTGAGAAACAAAAAATAACGCATAGCAATTTTAAAAACTAAAGTGTAAAACGAAGTTCATTGAATAAGTTCACATAAAATGGTATACATAAATAACTCATTTTATAAACGATTTTATAAAACGTGTTTCATAAACTTTTTTATGCAATGGGTCTGTGCCAATTGATAGAAAAGTACTTCGGATTGTAAATTTTTGACAACTTTTTTATAATGATACTGCTAAGACGTCTTACCAAAGCATGGCTTTCAGTTCTAGAAGAATTAAACGACGTAAAGACATTTTTTTTTTTAAATTACTGCATTTTAATTGCTCAACTTCTTTAGCACCAGAGCAACTGTCAAAAAGTAGAAAGTTACGAATCAGCACAGTAGAAATGTAAAATTTGCTTACCATAGTAAAAAGTATTTTCACCATAGAACTTGCGGCGTACTTTCGTTAAAATAAATTTAAGTTATATAATTATGAGTTTCGCTATCTAAATAACAAATCTAAAGTAAATATGTATAACCTTTGTATTGCTTTATTTACTTGTTTGATCTTTCTGGTAGTACTTATGTAAGTACTATAAAATATCCTAGAACTTATTGTACTAATGACTTCGCTATAAATAACATGAAATTATTGCTTCGTACCAAATGTTGTAAACATCTCTCGCGCGATCTGCTGATAAGCCGATTTTTTTCTAATTGAGGTGAAGACACTTATTTATAAGCTGGTGCGAAATACTGTTTTTTTAGGGATTAGCTTACTCCGTTAGTTTAAGCAGAGGGAATCCATTCATTGATTATTGGAAAAAAATTAAAAGTTTTTCGTGTCTTTGATTTTAGTTTAATTTTTGATCTCGAATATGTCGAATCCTTAACGAATTTGTTCAATATTATTTCTTGAGCAGCCACTTCCAATGCGAATATAACTGTCAGAGTAAAATTTAGTACTATTAAACCTCATAATAGTACATCAATTGTGTAACGACCTACATGGAAATTTTTTAATATATTCCAACAATTGCTGTACAGGAATTGTTTGATCGCGTATCGATTTACAGTGAACCATACTTTATTTACCAAACCTTTATTTAATTCGCGGTTAGGAATAATGCCAAAGAATACTTAAGTTTATTTTGTATTTTTATACATAATTTTTTTAGATTTTAGCATTTATTTTTTTAATGAATCTTTCTCGTTTGCATCAATACTGCATTATTTATAATCTTCTTTTAACTACATTTGTCAAATGCTTAAACTTATTTATCTAATAATAACGCAGCACACAACTCTGAAATCTAAGAAAAACTCCGAAGGAGACCATTAAATAGCAGCACACAACCCAGTGCTTTCTCCAAAGGTGAAAATGGCTACAACAACAACCCCTAAAGGTTTTCCACTGGCTATACTGTGATGGAAAGCGGCTGTGAAGGCGATAGTGATTGCCGATCTTCTTCACGCGAGTCTTCCAAGTGTTGGGGTATGGTACATATCTGATTAATAGTGGCTCAGTACGTTGGCGGTGGGCTTCAGCCTTTCGCTCACCTCATTTACTCAGCGAAAGTAAATACCTATCTTCAGAAGGTAGGAGTGCAATTAGTGGTCGCGGACCCAAAATTGGTGGTCCAAGTGGTCCGAAAAGAGTAAAGTCAGAATTTTAATGGCGCCACCCATAGTTAACCAGTTTTTAATAGTAAAGATTCTTTTTCTTCCCCTCATTGCATTTTCTAGGAGGTTGTTGTTGTAGCCTTATTCACCTATAAAATATATGTAGTTACCATAAAAAAAAAAATTTTTAAAGAAACAATTGGATATTATTATTGGGAACCTCCTGAAGAGAAACTAGAGTTTTATAATCGAAAACTTTTGATTTTCAAGAATTCTATACCATTTCGGCGAAAAGTTCTATTTTCCCCATATAAAATACAGGAAAAACTTTGAGCGCTTTAATCACACCCTAAAAATTGTTTCATATCACAATTAAAAATAGTGGTATATTTTTTTCAGTAAAGAACATTTGGTGCATTTTTGGAGCACCCCAATGTACACCCATTTATGTTGAATCAACATTTCAACGTTTAAATAAATTAAAGTATGTTCTTATGTATCAGACAAAAAGAAAAATGTTCAACGACTTCATACGAGCTGATAAAGAGTAAACAAAATCACAGAAATGTGCCAAACACAACAAAAGAGATTAAAAAAGCACAACATCTGTAAAGACCAAAAAAGCGCTTATCAATTTTAACACAGTAAATGCCGTACTCTGCCCGCACCTCACATTTGTATCTACCTCACTTATTAATGCAAAACTCGTTTATTTGTTATGTACTAAAAATTAATTAATTACTTGTTAATAGGTTGTTTATTGAATTACCACGCGCATAGACACCAAGTAAAAAGGGGCGAGATTTGTACGCTTTACATGCTCTGCTTACTAAGTTATGTATGTACATACTAGGGATGTTAATCCCGGGATCCCGGAACTCCTTATGTTAACCAGTTTTTGCTATATTTCTTTTGTTTATTTAATATTTAATATTTTTTTATACACATAACACCGTGCGACAGGCAATTTTACAAACAAAAAAGCCAATATATTCGCGAAGCCATGCATGCCAAATATATGCAGTAAAACTGCGTTTTTAGGTTTTCTCTGTGACGTCAAGATTTTTTAAAAGGAATGTGAAAATTGAATAATATGAATAATTCAGAAAATGGTGTAAAAATTTTAGTACAAAGTACTCAGGAAAACAGTCTAGGTATCAAATTCTAGAAAAAATTCTGCAGAGAAAGAACAGATTAAATTTTTTGGTGCATCATAAGGTATTGAAAATGTCCTTAAATATTGTATCCTTGAATATCCTGCAATACTTATTATGAAAAAAACTATATGTTAAGGACTAATATAAACTCGACCACGTCCTCGAATATAGTCCTTCTAACTTTATTAGCTTAAAAAAAAAAACATTAGTTAAAATGGCATTTTCAATACCTGTTCGTCCTTGTGAACGCAAAAAATTTTAACTTTTTAAATCCTACAGAATTTTCTCTGTCATTTGGTACCCATATTTATTCTGCATTGCACTGAATTTTTTAAATCATTTTTAGAATTCATAATATCTTTAAAATTATAAAGCTCTAATAAAAAAAATCTAAAACTAAAAACGCAGTTTTACTATATTTGGTCCATAGTGGCGTGAGTATATTGATTACTTGGTGAGTTTTTTCTTTTCTCTCGACCTGTTTCAGTCTTTTTACTCAGAATTTTTAGAAAAATTCTAGGTATGCATTTTTATAGGTATAGCGCAGTAAATTACACGAGGATAAAGTGCAAGTTTCAAGTGGCTAAAAGTAACGTTGAGTTTTTTTATTTATTTTTTTTTTGATGGCGGTGTCACGCATTTTCTTCCATACAAAGTAAGTTCGACAATTTTTTTATATGGAAGAAAATGCCCAGCATCGTTTAAAAAAAATCTCAAAAATCGACGGTACTTTGTAACTGCATGAAACTTGCATTTTATCCTACTTTAATTTAATGGGCTAGAAAACTGCGTACCTCAAACTTTTCTTAAAATGCTGAGTAAAAAGTTTGAAATTTTGGCAAATTTGTTTGCATTTTTATAATTTTTGTACAAATTTTGAAATGAGCATTTAAATGCAGTTAATTATATATAAAATGAGGTAGACTTTTATAAAAAATTTAAAAACTTATTGAAATTAGGCCTTTCTTTTATATCTGCCGCTATGTAGTATTATGAACTTCTTTCCGCCACACAATACATAAATATGTTGACAAAATTTGTTTTTGCTTCGAGCTTTTTTCGACATGCCTTATGGTGATTTCGTTTCTACCAAAAAATATCGACTTTTGATTGTCCCTTTCTCTATTCGTGTTCGATATTAAATTAAAGGCAAAGGGTGAGAAAATTGTGTTTTCATTTCTTAAAATGCCACACTCTTGTAAGGCAAAAAAGGCACCTTTTCTACCCTTTGAATCTTTGTCAAGGGAGATGGTTGCCCTGAAAATCAGAGCTGGACAAGGACAGGAAAGTAAAAACATGCTTTTTCAAAGGGTTGAGTGTAACATCAAAAAAATTTTGCGTATAAATTTAATTACTGTCTTTTGATTTGTTACTAATGAAATATAATAAAGTAGGTTTCAAACCCATCTATTTATTATTTATTTTATGTTAGGACAGCTTCTCAAACTATATTGATGCAATTTTTTCATGTTAAGTTGTTGGAAAATAATGAATATCTAAATCCCGGGACTTATTCCGGGATCCCGGGATTGTATGAACGATATCCCGAAAATCCCGGGATCGCAAAAGTCAAAAAAAATAACATCCCTAGTACATACATATATGGTATGCAAATTCGCAAAGCGACTAAACTTGGTGTGTGCTAATGTGATAAGTTGCAGCTCTGGATACTATTTATAAATAGTAGATATGTCTTTAAACTTAAACAAATAAGAATTTCTATAGCTACATATGTATGCCTGTACATAGCGTAAAGCAGTGTGCGCTTTCAAAGCGAATCACTAAACGAGTGACTTGCAAAACTGCATAAAATTACTTTTACATGCTTTTGCCTGTCTCCCTCCTTTTATACTGATTTCAAACAATTGTTTGTTTGTAGGCTGTAGTTTTTTTTTTAAGATTAATATGTATTTTCATTGTCCGCCTATTTCTTTTTTCTTTGAAGTGTTGCCCTTTCAGGTCTTCGTAGACCGCTGGGGGTCGATGGAACTATCGAAAACATATTCGTTAAGTTTAGCTTTGTATGTGCATATGTTATTTAGCGTTTATGTATGTGTATTGATATGGACATTAGAAAGTAATTTACTATTA
>NW_016180625.1:0-6667 GCF_001687245.7 Rhagoletis zephyria | reverse complement strand
TGATTAAACATGTTAAATAAAATCTTATTTTTAAAAAAATATTTTTTTTTACATTACTTTATTGTTTTTATATTTTACTTATTGTACTTTTTTTAAGTGGATAGTGGATAGATTTGAATCCCAATTAGTCAAAGCCGTAAAGTCCAAACCAAACTATACTGTAAAAATATTTTGTATGAATGTACATAAGGGTGATTCAACATTTTCTTTTTTTTTCCAACCCCCAGAACTGAAGAATATCGAAAATCAGGCGACCAGTATTTTTTTATATTTAGTAGTGCCGACGAGGCTTTGAAGTTTTCCATACATTTCATATTAGGAAAATTAATTTTTCCATAGAAGTGCTATAAAATAGTTAAAAATAAATATTTTTTGATCGAATGATGCATAATAGAAATTAAGTCTAAAACGGTAATATTATGGTGCATATTTAATTTGAAAATTATCAGGAAAATTGATTTTAAATCAACGCAATTTCTTAACCACTTGAAATTTGCAGGATACACATAAAACTTTATACCTGAAAATTTTTTTAAATAAAAACAATTCCATTTTAGAGTATTTTTTTTAACATTTAAAATTTTTCTTGTGCTCATTTTATTTTTTTGTTTTGTTTTTTGGGGAATACTACCACTGTTTTCAACTAGTTTTCATCACGTAACATTCACTAACAGGAGCCGGACAATCTATTTTATTTAAAATTGCTACTTTTCTGTACTTTACGCCAAAAACTTTATATAAACAAATACGAATTTTAAAATTGCACTCTTTTCTAAATTTTATAAGCTTTAAAGGAAAATTTTATAAAATAGATTAAGAAATGAAGACTCTACGCTGTTTTGAACACAAATGCTGTGCGGCGGTAGGGTTAAATATTAACCGATTTCAAAAAAAAAAAAATACTGGTCTTCTTATTTTTCATTTTCTTTGTTTCTGCGGGATTGCAGCAAAAAAATTACAAAAAAAAATGGACAACCCTAATGTGTATGCTTGTAAATAGGTATAACATAGTCAAACATTACAAAAACTAAATATTTTCGCACATCCGCTTCACACACATAGATATAAATATAAAATGCTCCTAATGGAAAATATTTCACTGACGCACCTCTTCTTCTTGTGCCGCATCTCGGCAGGCGAGCGCACATTTTGCGTCGATTGCATTCTCGATGATGGACCGGATAGGAAGGATGCTTGCACTGGTGTGCGGCCACACCAGCCGCAATAGCAACAACAAGGCAGTTACAAGACACCGCAAAAGTGGCAATTATAGTATAATCGGCAGTAATTAGTAATTGGCGTAATTTCATTCCATTGTTAGCGACAAACGGCGGTTGACGTTGGTGTTGGCAGTGTTGATGGCGGCGGCGGCAACCGTTTGCCGTTAGATGTAGCGCGTTCATGCGTAACAATTATGCAAGTGTGTATGTGTGTGTTTGTATTAGGCAGGCACGTTGTGTCGATGTGTGTGAGAGTAAGAGTAGGAGTAGCAGATTGTAGCCAATTTGGCGAATCACATAAAAATCACATTTAGAGATTAGAGCGTCAAGTGAAGTGTGATTTCGGGAGTAGGTACAGATTGTTTAATGTATGATTAAAGTGTGTGCGCCAGTTAATTCAATATATGTATGTATGTATGTATGTATGTGTGTGTGTGTAAGTGCGGCTAGATGTGTGGGGGTGGAATTGAAAGTTTAGACGCTTGCTTACATACTTTTAAGCGCTACATTTTAGTTGTAAACAGCACTCGAGTTTCTCGTTTTTTTACTTTTTTAACACTCGTACTTTTTCCAACTGCACTTTTTTACAATATTTTTGACTTTTATTTATTTTTTTTTTAGATTATTTCAATAAAACTTTGCAGCATACAGTGAACTTATTGAAAATTTTCACCTTTTTGAAACGCCTTTCGTGCGTACTGTTTTTCAATTACACAATCGCATTGAGTCGCACACGCGCGCGCGCTTACATACGCCAATTTGCCACTGGAAAAGTGGTAAAAATAATATTGCAAATATTATTGCAATACGCGTTTTGTCATCCACTTATGCAAAGAGTTAAAAAAAAGTATCAACTAACACACATAATTTTCACACCACACGCGCTTAACTGCAAAGTTGTTTTTGCAACGTTTCGCGAACGGCTGATAAGCGGCCAACTAGTGCTCATATATGGATGGTTAAGTCGTGTAATTTTTGCTTTTCCTTCTTGCTTATTTGAACTAATTTAATTTTAAGCTTTGCAACATTTTGCTGTCGATTGAAGTCAAACAGCGCCGGCGCTGCCAACATTTACGCAAAGGGGTTGCTAGTGTGTATTACTGAAGGAGGCACAACAAATAATGCTGTAATTGCACTCAAGTCTCGTCTAGGGCGTGAAACCTCAGTCACTGAGCCGCCTATGCCACTGTCGCCGTACTCGTACTCGTGCAAGCCTTGACTTTGAGGTAATTAGTAAAAGCGACAAAGAAATACAAGAAAAAACTACAGAATGAGCACATCGATAGAGGTGCATTGGCAGCAAAGCGGCGTTGCACCTTCTTTTCTAACATATGCATTTACATATGTATATTTATGTATGTAGATACCTCCATACATATACATTTGTAAGAAAACAGCAATGATATGGTACCAAAGAATGCCGTGTTTCTTAAAACCACAGCAGAGACGCTATTTTCACCACAAAGACCACTGGTCTCCAACACAGCGCATGAACCGTTGTATTTATTTCAATAAGTTTCAGATGAAGAGGTTGAAATGGCAGCGAAATGGCTTTCCAAACATGGCCCTACAGCTGATTTTAAACAACATTGCACCTAAGTTTGCAAAGCTATTCAATACTCCCCTCGAAAAAGGCGTAATTCCACAGATATGGAAGCTACAGAAGCTGGGCTTACTACACCAACCGGAAAACCATCCGTGGGTCCATCCAGCATTAGGCCAATATGCTTGCTCGACTCAGTAGGAGCACATAATTGTAAAACGGCTCGATGTGGAAGTAAACGAAAAAGGGGGAATCTCAGACAATCAATTTGGCTCGAGGAAGGGCTGATCGACCATTGCAGGCGATTTCAACTGCCACGCAAAGCTTTAAGTGGTAAAAGGGGGTTGGTGGAGCAAAGGGGTAGTGCCTAAGTAGCGCAAAAGTAGGACATCGTAGGCTTTGTCCCTTTCTGCTTGTCCCAATGTTCTCTCGAAGCGTGACTATGGATGCACTGCAACACCTACCCTCACATAATGATTTAATACGCGAGTAGGTTCTTTAGGCCACATAACAAAAATGGTTTGGAACAGGGTGGATTGAGACTTAAATTACGGATTATGGAAAGACCAGGTGGAGAAGGACTCGGCTTCACTTGGTATTTCCAATTAGCGTCAGTTAGCACAGGGAGGTTACGACTGGAGTACTGTTTTGGACTCGGCCAAAATCACTTGGGCGGTTAAAGCGCCGATAAAGAAAAAGAAGGTCGCAGGGAATTTCAAACCTCCGACTTTATTTTTGCTTTTCATAAGCCGTCATCGATTCGCCAACAGTTAGCGAGTGGCGAAACGAACGAACTCAATGAGGTACAACCAAACTCGCACTCGTCTCCGTGCTAGCTAACTTTGTTGTTGCTTTCACATGCAAAATTCTTCTTTAAGCGACCGGAACTCAATAGATGACGGCTATAAAAACACAATCGCCGTTCGGAGTTGACGTAAAACTGTGGGTTGGCCAAACCCTAATCGTTTTTGGCGTTTCGTCCTCATTCTCGAAGAAATATGGGCCGATGACTTTTTTCGGTCATAACAGTGCACTAAACAGTGCATCTGGATGGGTCTAACTGGTGCTAGTGTGTTTCCCTTGGAGTTTCAGAGCCCCACAATCTACAGTTTTGCTTGGAAATGCGCTTCGTCGGACATCATAACATTACCTAAAAATCAATTTGTGTGGCTAATTGTGTAAAACAAGTAGCGTATTGCAGTCGTTGTTGGTGATGTTGCTGTAAGTATGCATTATGATTTTCCAACAGATATCGTTAATTATACGCGTTTAACATTTTTTGGGTCTTAATTGGCTCACCCTGAATCACGTCTCCAATAGTTCGCAGTACAACGTTTCACGCGATTAAAATTTTTTTTCTTATGGCTTTTATTCTTTGGTCTGCTATATTTTTTGCTGCTGGCGATTTTATTGCTTTTTCCAACTCGCTACGAGCATCGTTTAATTTAATTGTTCTAATTAAAATAAGCAGCATGCAAAAATTCCAGATGTGTTTTAAAAATACTAATGAAAATATCGAGAAATTGTGTGGTGGTTTAAGAATAGATACACAAGCATGTACGTACATGCATATGTATGTATATATGCATAGAAGTCTTACGTATGCGGAATTTACTTCGTTTATTTTCTTTTACAACTGTTTTATTATAACTTCTCGCTGGCAGAAGTTGTTAAATTGGCAGACTGACTGATTGCTTAAGCTTTTGATTTAGCCATTAGTATCACAGTGGGACGTCTAAATCTGCTGAGCGATGTACTGCAGGGAACTCAATAGAGAGATATTGGACAAAAAAGAGTCATTTCTTATTCACTCCTGTCAAAAACGATCAAATGTTGTAATTGTAATTTTTAGAGCTTCACGAAAACGCTTATTGTACAAGAATATTGTAGCGATTTCAAAGCAAAGTGCGGCGTTTCAAAGATAAAACTACAGACCTATTGACAGATTCATTTTTGTAAGTAACCAACTCGGTTTCTGTTGTAGAAGCAACGGTAAATATTGGCTTATTTTCGAATCAATTTTGAGCCTTTAAAGTGCTTTAGCAGCTTATGCAACTTACGATTTGCAGATATAAGTTTCATTTTCGGGATATAGGTTCCTTGGGGCAATAGAAATATTATTGTTTAAAAATATTAAGTAAAATCGACAAAAATTTAGCATTTTAAGGAAGAAATGCTTAAAAAAATTTGCAAATTTTTTTATTACCAAAATGCTTGAAAACGGCTCAAATGATTTTGTTTTTTATTGTCTTGAGTAAAAAAATTCAAGTTTTTTCCTTTCGTTGGGTAAATGGGAAATATGGGTTGATATCTTCTAATTTTCCATAAAAATCACTGTGCATGTGTAAAAACAGTTAGGGTGCTTGCAGAGACAAAAGGAGATAAAAACCGCAGGTGAGGGGAAATATGTATAAGCTGATCGCAGCATCCTGCATATGTACATCCATATATACAAATAAAGTACAAAACCGAGTTTCAACAAAATGCAAAGCCGCGTATCAACATAATGCGACACCGTGTATGTGCATTATGTAAATATTTTTCTAGAGAGTTAAAACTAGGGACTTTTATTAAAAAAATCGCTCTTTAATAATTGATTTTTAACTTTTATTTAATTACGCCTTATTTTATAAATCCAAAATATCAATTATTTTTGATTTTTATCTAAATAATTGCAAATAACAGTTATTTCTGATAACAGTTATCGTAGACTTTTATTTAAAAAAGTCATAAATAAAAGTCTTCAATAACTTTTATGTAATACATATAATAGAAAAATTAAAATAATTGTTATTTATCAAAATTAATTGTAATTTTTTAATTTTGCATAAAAATTGCAAATAAAAATTTGAGTATCGGTAAAAAAATAAATCGATTGGTACGTATCACTTAAGTAGTTTTAGAACATTTCCTTCAAAGTGAAATTTTCCATGACAGTTTCCATTAATAACTGTTATGTTCGGTCTCTAGTAAAACATATTTCCAAATGGTTCTCTTTTTTATAAAGCAATCGCATTTCTGGCTGGTATATTTAAGGGCGAACGGATAAGGATTGAGCCAAGAGCTTGAGTGAGTGAGTGGTTTTGTACTTTAAACGACGATATGTACATTAGTGCGGATCGGTCCCCATACAAAAAAAAAAGTTTTTCCAGTCCACCCCTAGGATTAAAGATATTTTGAAGGCGATCCCAAAAAACACTTTTTTTTTTTGCCACGCCCCCCTCCGATGGGCTATTTACTTTTTTTGACACTACGTCGCCATTTTAAGTCCGATTTTAATGAGCCGTACACCGTTGTTCATGGCTTGGAAGCCGCCACAATTCTTACCTTAATCATTTTTTACTCCGAGTTCAAATTCTAGTAGTGACTGTCGGTATCTCGTTTCACGTCATACCTAAATTCCAATTCTTTTTTAGTCTGTCGAAAAGGCCTTTAAATTCTGTGAAACTTTTTTTTTTTCTTTAACAGTGATGATTAAGGTAAGATTGGCGGCTTCCAAGCCATGAACAACGGTGTACGGCTCATTAAAATCGGACTTAAAATGGCGACGTAGTGTCAAAAAAAGGAAATAGCCCATCGGGGGGGCGTGGGAAAAAAAAAAAAAAAATTTTTGCGATCGCCTTCAAAATATCTTTAATCCTAGGGGTGGACTGGAAGAACTTTTTTTGTAGATCCACCCTAATGTACATACATTCGTGAAGAATACTGTAGAAAAATATTCGAGGCCAATATTTAATTACTTTTAAATAATATGAGTTTCAAGTTAGCGCATGCGAGTAAACGTGTTAGCTTACTAAGTGTGGTGCTACGGGGCGTATACGTTTCGTACACAACTACGGGCTTATGAGCACGAGTTGTTGTTTTTTATACCCGAGCGCACTTGTGCACAAGGGTATATTAATTT
>NW_016180624.1:0-6667 GCF_001687245.7 Rhagoletis zephyria | reverse complement strand
CATATTGGATATTGAAGTTAATATTCGAACGTTCGCCACAATATTTATTTACTTTAAAATAAAATTTTACTTAAAAAAATTCTTAGCTCGTCGATACTTTTCGGCATTCACGATATTTACTCAGTACTTGTCGAAAGTATCGAGTTCTCGATACTAATCAGTACTCATGAAAAGTATCGATATTCTGTACTCGGTACTCCTATCGTTCTATCACTAGACACCACACACCCGCCCTCTAGTATTCCCCCATCCCTACCTATCCAATACCTTAACCCTTTCAAAGGTTTTTGTTGCCATTGGTGGTCAGAATCATTGTCGACCCCGAACTTCCAGCAGCGTATAAGCTACGCCATTTAATTGAATCAGCAATTCCTCAAACAATTCACAAATATGAGATTATGCGACTGACAAAATCTTTGTTTTCAAAAATGTTAAATCAGCTGGTGTAGTAAAAATTCTTAGATAATCTACAACAAACATTCATTACGTTTACTAAGATTTACAAGCGGGTCCTGATAGTAGATTAACTCGAGCCAGTCAAAATCGATTCCTCACGTAGGCTAGTTAGATGTCAGAACGTTTAAATACTCTTTGTTTTAAACATTTACTTAGTCCCATATCTGCAGACGGTCGCTTTTATTTTGCCTATATGAGTAACCATTTGAACCCAAACATCTTTCACTCAACCTTAAATCAGATCTACCTTTTTACGAAACATCTGCCAATATTGAGAAAAAAAAACTATAAACTCTTTAACCTCAAAAGTTTCACAAACATCTCAAATTTTATGGCACTTAACTCAGTGTTAAACAAAGACTTAAATTTTATTGAAGCATTTCTCCTGTGTGTCCTTCAACGCTCAGCCATTTACGATGCCAATTTGTGACACATTTGACGGCAAATAACCAACGCTGCGCAGCGCTGCTCAACAAATAACCCATTCGCCGGCCGACAGCAATAATTCTTTTGTATGCGTGCTTAACCCTTCCGAGAAAGTCAAGCATTAAGTCAAATTGTTTCGAAAATTCTCAAACAAACAGAAACAAACAAACGAACACACACACACACGTCCACCAACACCGTGACGAAAGTGAATTTTGTTTTTATTACAAAAATAAACAATTCGTAAATTCCAAAAATAAAAAAATTACAAATGTTTCAAACAATGCAATGAAGAAAAAACTTAAATAAAAAAAATCTGTTGTATGTACATATCGATGGCTGAGTGGAAGATCGACCTATCCCGGCAGCCAGTTCGAAAACGTTCTATCTCAAAAAACTTTTCAAGAACGCCCTATTTCAGAATTTAATTGAAAAACACCCTATCTCAAAATTCGGTTCAAAAACGCCCTATCCCACTTCAAAATGTATTGAAAATATGCTGATATAGGGCGTTTTTGAATCGGCAGCTGAGATAGGGCGTTTTTGAAACGAATTCTGAAATAGGGCGTTCTTGAAAAGTTTTTTGAGATAGAGCGTTTTCGAACTGGCTGCCGAGATAGGTCGATCTTCCACTCAGCCATCGATATGTACATACATAAATTGGAGGATAACAATTTGAAATTTATATTTCGTTGACCTTGGCTAGGATATTGTCGCACTATGCTAGACCAAAAGTCATAAAATCAAATGTTTTTCAGGCAAATGGAAATGCATTGCTATGCGCAGAGTATTTAATGGAAATTATTCGGAATGTGTAAAATATGTTTGCGGCTTGTTCGGCAGTACTTACGTTTTCTAAATTTTGCGCAAAGTAAATAACATGTCGGTTGGTTGGCGTAAGGAATATGTCTACCTGGATGGTTTGTGGTAATAAAAAATTGTTTAAAATTGTAAAATACTTATGTTGTATATGCATATGTAGTAATTGTGCACGATTCTCTGCGTTCCACATGAACCCATCACTGTTCAGTTAGGAATGTTAAAAATTATATACCCGTACTAGTAAATATCCCCATATTTGGATAATCAAATGAACGAATATCAACCGGATAACAAAATTGACGGACATTAGATCGATATACGGATTTTATGGAACTGGAGCTTAATATTTATGTAGAAGATGGAAAAATCCGAAATCTGGTCCAACTCTACATTTCTATGTACAATGGATGTATATACATATATATATGTATTTATGTATATTTTACCACCTCTTATCCTATACGCACATTTCCGCATTGTTTTCTCTACCAGAATGCGCAGGCTAAGAGCGCGGTTACCCATTAACGTGTACGTAGCGTAGCGTAGAAGTACATAGAAACATATCAAGTTTGCTGTTGATAGAAAGAGAGAGAAGCAACGTCTACGTCTGCGGGCATGCGGTAGTGAGTTTTTGTTAACACGCAGATCCCATAAAATAGATCGTTTCAGCTGAAACGTTCTCCGTTTTTACGTCCGTAGGTAACCGCGCTTTAAGCAACGAACAATAAAGAACATATGGGAACGAAGAGTATGATGAGAATTAGAGGCCAACAAGACTAGGCCGAAGTGGTGTAGCGGTTAGCAGAGCGTGCTACCATTCTGCAGGCCCTGGGTTCGATCCCAGTTTCCGTCCAACATCAAAAAATTAAATATAAAAAAGTTTTTTCTAATTGCGGTGGCCTCTCGGCGGGCACTGGTAAGCCTCCTGGTGTAGTCTGCCATGAAAAAGGGCTTCTCATAAAAATACAGTCGCCGTTCGGAGTCGGCATAAAACTGTAGGTATCTGCCATTTGTGTGACGACATCAAGGCGCACGCCGCAAATTATTATAAATATTAGTTTCTTTATCAAGATGCGCAGAAGTTTCTCTTCTGGAACCTTTCAACACCCCAAATAATAGATCTCGAACCGGCATCAAAAATTCTCATCTTTTTAGATATACGGATCCTGGGGCTGTCGCTGTATTTGAGCCAGTTGTCGTTTGTTGCAAGCGTTACGTACTCAACTTTCGGGCCCAAATGTTGCAAATAAGTAACTTTGTGGTCCAAGCGGGTACCGAAGTATTTTTACTCTATTACAACTTCAATAACTTCGTTACCATACGTCCTACTAATTACCTATAAACCGAAATGTTTCAATTACCTTCAGTCCCCACTGACTACAATGTAATACTTAGTGTATAGCTCATCATTTTAAGGTGCAGTGCCGAGGCCGTCAATGTCATCAGCAGGGTACGTATTTTATTGAAGGTATCTTTTCTCTGCTAAGGGATAAAGTAGTTTGGATTAAAAATGTACCCGATTTAGCTTTTCTTGATTCCAAATACGCACATGTGATGTTGTCTTTTTTACCTATTTTGTGAAAAATTTTAATATCAAACATAAAAACCCATATTCGAAATTAGCGCTGCGTAATAGTATGAGCAAATAGCACTGTCAAAATAGATAGAAAGTTCTTCCCCAGTGTGCCCAGGACCAGCGTGACCGCGGGCTTGTGAAAAATTGTAGCAGAAAAGAGACTTAAAATGGACCAATATGTATCACTTTTTTTCATTTAAGTATCAAAGCATTAATATGGAATAAAACCAATAATTTTGATGAAAACCCATTTTCCAAAACAATTTAACATTTATTGCACGAGTTGAAATTATTTACCGAGTGTGATTTTCGCAATTTCAGCTGCAGTTACACCTTGCAATTTTTATTGCCTACCAACTGTTGTGTGTGGGCACTTTGATGTCTAGATATGTATAAGTATTTGCCGCATGACGCCGCCAGACAACATTCTCTCAATTTCGGTGTTAAAAAACCTTTAAATCTTAAACAAACTTACTGAATAACTTCCTAAAACGTTGTCATAAATAATCCAATAGGCAACAGATTCTTATTTTGATTTAATATTAATATTTCTTCGATATAACCACCAGCACGCTTTCTATCAAGTGAAAATATGGCTGTCAAACTATCAAATTGCCTGCAATATATTTTGTGACATGGTTATTACGACATTGGTGTTTTCCTGTGGAAACAGGGCCTTACCGAGCACCGAATTACCGAGTACCAAGCCCTAGTTTCTGTTATTGAACAAAGCGAAAATAAACAAGTAAGAAAGTCTAAGTTCGGGTGGAGCCGAACATTAAATACCCGGCGCAAATATTAAATATATGTTTTTTCACCTTTTCGAAACCTAACGCTAGATGGTAAGCGGGGGTGTATCAATTTGGAGTAAATTAGCGTCCTTAAATTTCGAAATATTGCAGATTCAAGCATTTCTGAAATGTACCGTTATATGAAAAGCGGCCGTAGTTTTAGTCCGATTTCAATAATTTTCAACGTTTTGCTTTTATGTGGCAAGCACAATAACCACACCGAGTTTGGTACAAATTGGTAGAACGGTTAGCGATATACATATATGTGATCATAAGTGGGCGGTGCCACGCCCATTTTCCAAAATTTTACCATAAACGTATTTCTTGGTAAAGAATTGTTGCAAGCGTCAATTTTGAACAAATTAGCTTTAATATTTACTCATTTATCGAAGATTTCGTATTTCTCTAAATTGCCGTTATGTGGGATGTGGGCTTGGTTATTGTCCGATTATAAAAATTTTCAGCCATTTGGTATGCTGTACCAAGGCCAACATCTGCGCCAAGTTTGGATGAAATCGGTGGATGAAATTGTGCACAAGTGCGCTCGGGTATAAAAATGCAGGGCTATGATACTGTTCGTTTGTTCACATTTTGACGTTTTTCGACATGGACCATGAATCACAATACATGAAAGGTTCGTTCAGAGAACGACAATGAACTTTTGGATGTACGTTGCCACAGGTGCACGACATGTTTTGTAATGCATACAAATTTACAGATTTTTTTCATTTGTATTTGGAAAAGTATCAAAATTTAAAAAAAACTATCACTCCAAAATTCATCGAAAAATGTATCAGTTTCAAAGCACTTGGATCAAAACAGTCACACTGCCCAGGACACCCTCGGCTTCTTAATGAATCCTAGACGGGCCTTGATAGTCGAATTCCTTTCCAGTACTTACTAAGTTCAGAGTTTATTTATCCACTCAGTAATTGTGGTTCTTGAAGAGAACTACCACAATAGTTATCAAAGGTAAAATTGAGAATTTTTATACAATCTATTAAAAAAAGAACAAAAATACCTCAGGGACGTGTAGCAGTTTTAGAAGGAGAGGACGGTTTTTTTTGAAATACTGTTTTTTAGCGAGTACCAAAGACAACATGATGTATGTACATATATAAATTAAGGGCTTTATGCATTTTCTACTAAGTTATTGAATTTTCAAATAAATTATTTGTTTTTGTTATTTTTTTGGCCTTTTAAAATAAATTTTTATTTTACAAGCCAATTTTACAAAAATTACATAAGCAAATTTTTTTTAAATCCATGCATTGGTTTTTAAACTTTTATAATTCTTGAAGTTCTTGTTTCCTCCGAAAATAAATTTTAACTTTATGCTCGCCCCTTTGATTGCTATCGATCACTATATTTCGTTTTTAATTTAATACAAATTGGGCACAACTTGTATCGGCTTACGTTGAGCGCACGTTAAGTTCTTTTAAGAGTTTTCTTAGCGATAATCGAATGATAATGCTGCCCGAAAGCTTCAAGATACATATTTTGGTTCAATGTTACTACAACTATGGAGGGTAAGGTCCTACACTAGGTGCTAAAAATCCCTTCCCTGGTCATTAGTGTATTACCAGATTTTGCCCACACTGTCACCGATTCTAATGCCGCATAGGTAGAGTGAGAAGAAATTTGCACTCAGCATTAACTTTGCGAGAATTTCACGAACGAGCACTGTTGACTTTGTATCGACATTTGCACCTTGTTCGGCCCTTTTCTGTTAGAAGGTACATCAGGTACCATTGCTTTAAATTAAACATATTCATTGGNGTAGCCAGAATGAAATTTAGGGGGGGGGGGGCTCGACCCTATTAAGCTGGCATTTCAGGGTACTACTTTATATATATATAGGGAAAATTTGAAAGTTAGGGGGGGCTCGAGCACCCCCCTGCCCCTACCTGGCTACGCCCATGAACATATTCGTCTATTTTCGCTAATTTAAGAATTTTAAAGAAATCATTTTTTTTATTTAACTTAATTTTTATGAATTTATCTAATTTTTGGTCCAATTCCTAAATTTCCTTTAGTTTTATGGCCTTATTCATAAAAAGTAAAGTAGCTTTATAAAAGGTTTATAAGTTAAAAAATGTATGAAAACGTCAATTTATAAAGCTCTTTCAACCTACTTTATTTTTTATGAATAAGCCCATTAGATTATATCTATTATTTGAAAATTTTTTTTTTTTTTAATTTGATTTAATTTGTAGGAAGTTATTTTATCTACTTTAATTTTATTTTATTTTAATTCTTGGTTCTTTTACAAAGATAAAAATATATGTTTTTTTTAATTTCATTTAACATTTAGAAAACTTATTACTAATAGACAAACAGAAAAATGATACGGCCTCCTCGTTAGCAGATTTGTTCAACTAGTCATTTGG
Source organism: Rhagoletis zephyria (assembly GCF_001687245.7). Lineage (NCBI taxonomy): Eukaryota > Metazoa > Arthropoda > Insecta > Diptera > Tephritidae > Rhagoletis > Rhagoletis zephyria. The sequence goes on along the minus strand of NW_016180624.1, from coordinate 206 downwards.
AACACAGAAAAGAGCTTTCAAGATAGTTGCAAGAATCTACAATTGCCTAACGAAAGACCTTTGTATTCCGAGAGACAGCGGAGCGTTGAAAGACAGCTGCCAGAATTACCCTATAAAATCAAGAGTATTACACTTAAGGTAAGACCCGAATAAGTATTTTTCATTTTAAGAATATTTTCTAGCCCGAATTTTTTTCAATACCATAT
>NW_016180623.1:0-6667 GCF_001687245.7 Rhagoletis zephyria | reverse complement strand
TAGACTAAATAAATAAATAAATAAATAAATAAATAAATAAATAAATAAAAACTTAGGTACCTACCCGTTTTCCAAGCGAAGATTTCAATTAAATCAAACTAAGAGCGATTTGAAAACGTCAGATGTGATGAAGAAAACTAGCATTATATTAAATTGAAAAAAAAAAATGGTAGTTCAATATCGATAGCATCAAAAACAACGAAGTTGAGATAAATTTGGTGGATAAACTCAAAACTCTATATTACGCATTTTAACCGAATTTCGGACTGACATCTTCATAAATAAAATAATTTTTGCCCATAATGTAATGTGCGCTTCGGAGTCGAATTTCCGTTCTGTAAGAACCATTTTCGGTTACTTTGAAATGGTTTTTCAGTTCTTTGCAATTATTTTTCGTTTTTTTTTTTAAACCATTCCTCGGTCCTTCCGAAACAGTTTTTTGTGTCTTTTTGGATCAAGTTGCGGTCTTTTTGAATCAAGTTGCGGTCTTTTTGAATCAAGTTTCTTCTGGGACCGTTTTTTGGGCCTCTGGAATCGAGTTTCGGTTCAGTTGGACCCATTTTTCGGTTCTTGTAGAAACCGGACCGGTCGATTCTCTAAGGGATCCGGTCCTCCAGCGCCTGGGTTCTGTGCATCACTAATTAGCATTGCAGAAATTTATCTCAAATGGAGAATAAGGAATATTTAAAAATTTTAATTCAGTTTTGAAAATATATATATGGATTTCGAATTCATAACGAAGGAAAAATACGTTGGATAACGAAGATTCCGTTTTGCTGGAGAATAGCCAAGTTCTCAAATCTAATACCAACATATTTATTCCACATTACTTACCGAAGGTGAAACTCGAAAAATATATTGGTTTTCCAATCATTTTCGAATTGTTAACCAAACCCAATGTTTATTGGGAAATGCGAAAGCTTGTGAGTGTATGTGTGTGAGTATGTTTGTTGCTCTTTTGCGTTTTAAAATGGCTGGACGTATAATCCAGAGTCAAAACGGCAATCTATCCAGTGAATAGAAACGGGAGAAAAGCCATCATAGAAAGTCAAAGTGGAAAGATCAGCATACATGCTTATAGCAACTAGGTTTTGGGATTGTGAAGATATAGTCTGTTCGTCGACTATGTAACATTGTTGAAGAAAGTGCGTCAAGTGGTTGTCGAGAAACGGAGAGGAAAACTGACCAAAGGAGTCCTGTTCTTGCAAGACAATGCGCCCGTGCACACTGCGCGAGTTTCAAGGCGTGCCCTGCCCGAGACTTAATTTGAAGTAATTAACCATCCACCATACAGTCCAGACCTGACCCCCAGCGATTACTTACTGTTCTTTAGCTTGGATAAAAACCTCTGAAGGCGAAGATTTCCGAGTGAAGATGAAATGAAGGCGGCAGTAGACGAGAATTTCAAAGACAAAGACGGCGAATATTTTTGCACTGCGTTAAAAAACCTTCCTGATAAATGTAAGCAGTGCAATAGTAGAGAAAGATTAAATATGCATGTATGTTTGTATATAGATTAATTAAATTGTTATACAATTCTATCCGTTATTTGAATACCTCAGGCTTAAAACTTTTCAGACTCCTGTTACCTCGTCTGCGAAAAAAAGTCTTATAGAGCAAAAAATCGAAATTTGATTTAGGACGGTTTCTTATACATAGTTAAAGGTATTGAAAATGCAATGCGATTAGAGCTTTGTTCGTATTTGAGAAAATATTTTTTTAAATAAAACATTTCTCATTTAAAGACAATAATGCATATGTAGGTATTTATATAGACGTGTACGTATGTATGTATGTATATAATTGTATATGTTTGCGTGCATAATTTTGAATTAAATTAGACCAATTTTACGACTCAAATGGTTTAAATAAAAAAATAAAAAATAAAAATAAAAATAAAAAATATTAAATAAAATAGAATTATTAGCCTGACTATTTATTTATAAAAAAAGCGTCGACATACTAATTCAATATTCGCTCAGTTGTGAAAAGTGATAAAAATTGACTATTTCTTCAAGCATCGCTTGATAGTAGATATTAATTAATTTTTCCACGCTTTCTTTCCCTTTCTCTAACGGTAATAAATACATAGTAAACGCTACATAACTGACCTTTCTCATCTCATTTATGTACATACATACATATTTCCATTGTCAAGCCAAACCAAACAAAAGACTTAAGTTCCGAACTTTATGCACGCAACACATTTACACGCATTCAAGCGTCTCAATTTAATTAAATACCATAACTTCCTTTGTTGTAGCTTCTTGTAACGGAGACCATAACAATAATGCCCTGTACGGCTCAATGCAGCATTGGATGACAACGTTTAGGGTTGTAAATTGCAATTGACCACATAATTGTTTTTTTTAGCCACAGCTTGTTGTAGAGACGACAAGTGGTGTTTTGGCTGACGGTCAAGAAATTCATTCATTCACCACATCAGGGCTTACTGCTTATGTGAGACACATGTCCTTGAAATAATTTTCATGCGGTTAGAACACTTTATTATGCATTAAATGGAAATTAATATAAAAAAACCAAACCGCAACTTCGCGTTTACTATGCCTGCACCATTGTTGTACGGTTGACTATGTAGCTGAGTGATGTTGCCGACTTTTCGAATGGTAACTGTATAAAATGTTGTTAAAAATACATCTTCATAGAAACCACAACATTTAAAACAGTTTTTGTTTTGTCTTTAAAAACAAAATCATGCATTTTTTTTGTAGCAACCGTTATACTGCTAATAATATCTAATCAAAAACGCATAAAATTCCTTAGATGATATTCAGGCCAGCTGAATGTGAACACATATTAGGGGATAATAAACACGCATAGACATCCATACATATGTATGTATATATCTACATGTTTACTAACTCGAGTACAGCTACAGCTATTTGGAAACAATTATTATGCGAAAATTATGCCATAACGCAGAAAATTGCTGCTACGTGATGCACCTTTGCTTCAATACACATTTTTGTACGTTGATGGCCCAACAAGGTAAGGTAAGTTAATGCGACAGCTCCCACATATTGTGTTCTTATTTATATCAGTTTGTAGGCTTTAAACACGTCTCCTTAAATGGTATACATATCTAATTAAATTTGGCTTTCATCGCCCTACTTTCCGAAACCCAAAGATGATACGATTGAGAACAATTTTATTAAAAAGCTCAACGTGACTTCATTGCTCGATATACATGCATATGTATGTATTTATGTATGTGTGTATGTCAATAAGCAAAGCAAAATTTCTTCAAGGTCAATCATATTGTTCGGTAGTAGGATGGGAATGGATTTAAAAAATGTTGACAGAGTATTTGTTGTTGCAAAGTAAATTATTTGCACCAAATAACCGATAATGATCAGCCAACAACGGCTTAAGTGGTGTGTTTTTAACATTCCACGAAATTTCAGCTCCACTCAAAAGGAGATAGCTGATTTGTCATAAAAAAAGAGTTCACGAGCAATAATAAAAAAGTGAGTGCATATAGAAAGAATGTAAAACTGCGCCTTCATAGTCCTGTAAAATTTTCAGCTTCATCCAACTATAACTTCATATTCATCTTTATTCTCATCATCTTCTGTATTCATCTTCGCCTTTATCTCTACCTTCATCTTTATCCACACTTCAAAAAGAGAGGAATGCAAATACTCATTCTAACACTCCATGACTTTAAAATCGGTTTCAATGGATTACCTAACGCCTTTATTGGCAAAAAACCAATAACAGTAATTTGTTGTTGTAGCAGCAACAGAAGTCAACCCCACGTCAAACCAACCTGCGGGGGGCACTCAGGTCTCTGTTAACAATGCCAAGGCATGCAAGGCGTTTGCATGGAGATTCCATCTGGGCCTAAATAGCACCTGAAAAAGACGAGTACATAACTGATGTTTTGAGTCTTTGCTCGCCATTATCAGCTCTGAGATCTGGGAAATAAGTAGGATCATTTGCCTTCTTAGGCCAGGGAAGAAGGTGGATTCTGGAGAATCGTATATACTTATTTCTCTCCTATGCCCAGCGGCAGAACCTATGAAAGCGCTACATCTTCCCAGTCTGACGGAGCAACTTAAACTAGCCAACCAACCAGTACAAAATTCGAAAAGGCACAGCACCACCTCATCATTAAACGCCATTGCCACACAGGTAAACAAGGGTCTGAACCACGGTGTAGCGAAACAAAGGTGGCGCCGTCAGAGGTACCGCTACTTTGGTTTTACCGATTTTGACAGTTGTGGTAACTCGTAAATAAACTTTTGTTTACAAATCAGTGGCATAGAGAAATTTGAATTATTAGTGAAAAATCGGTTTAAATCGTGTTAATTTGCAATTTGTTAGTGATTTTTCAGTTGAAGAGTGTGTAAAAACTGATAAAATGAAGTGCCGTCTATTAAATTGCGACAGTCGTGAAGGTAGTGCCTCGAAATGCAGCTTTCTTCCTTTCCTCGCAACGATGCCGTGGCGAGAAAGTGGGTGGAATTCTACAGGCAAGATAAGCCATTCAATTTGGATGCCAGCTTCATATGCATGCGCTGTTGTCCTTCCATGAAGTGCACCATGGTGCCCCATCTCATTATGCGTAGATGCAAGTGTAGCGCTGCGACGAATCGGTGCATTTTGTGTATGTAGGGCGCGGCAATGCCGTTCNGTGAATTTTGTGTATATAGGGCGCGGCAATGCCGTTCCCGAAATGTTTTTTTTATTATTATATTGACAGCATTTTATCAGAGTCATATCGCATCTGCTCCAAGCAGCCTCCTTTAGCAAGTTAACTAATCAATCCCACTCAGATGCTGGCGCAGTTTGCTGCACCAGCCTTAATTGCAAAGCAATGGAGTACACTAAAACGTTTGCTGCAGCAGCCTTAATTGCAAAGCATGGAGTGCACTAAAACGTTCACTATTCTCCAATAGATTAGATGAAAAATGCAATATTTTCGCATTGATCAAAATTAAAACACGTCTTTCGCTGTAAAGTGAACTGTTTCGACAGTTTGAACTCGTTCTACTTTTGTCTCTATTCTTTGTTTACGTGTGGTACACAAATGTCAACGGCCAGCACGGCGCAATCTTGTATTCTATCATTCTTGGGTCTGGACCAACTCGGGCCATGTGTTAGGACGGTTTTAGTCGCAGTTGTCCTTTCGAAGGCGTTCGACACGGTAAATTATGTGACCCTTTGCCAGGACGGCCAGAACTCATTGTTTCGGGTTCGACCGGAACGGTAAATAATCATATATCTGTTTGAACGTCAACCTTCAGTAGAATTTCGTAACGCCAAATTCAAGTTGTCAACTGCCGAATACCAATCCCAATCTCGTGGAAGTGACGTTTGACAGCTTCTTCTCGTTCTTAGCGCAGACCTACGCGCCAAAAACCAAATCCTAAATTCGGTAGCCGCCAGCATAAGGAAAGCCGAAAAACTGACTCGACTAACAACAATAGTCGGTGGCCAGTGTGTGAAAAAACAAACAAACCTACCAGAACGTAGATCACCATACAGTTACATGCTACCCCCTCATGTCATCCGATCTTCATCTCCATGAAGAAAGCCATTTGCTGGTTGTGAAAGAGCACAAGATCCTGTTATGGAAGTAATTGCCGATCCGCATCCCGCCACGGCACTTCCGACACTAAGGAATAGAGGTCCATTCACCAAAGCGTGATATAGAGTGCCACTAAACGCCAGCATGACGATGCAGTCAGGAAAAGCCTTAATATCCGTAAGGACAACATCATTCTAGATGATCGACCGTCGTTCATCTATATTAAGGAAACAGAGCTGTCGAGAGAAACTAGATATAACAAGCACAACTCCGTCCTGGGTGGTGGCACTGGATCAACTTTCCCTCCTACGGCAGAACCCAGCCTGCGGGCAAGTTTCGCCACATCCAACACCTCTTCCCATACATCTCTAATCCGACAACCTTTACACCGGAAGCATTATGGACAATGCCTATAGACGTCGACTTATTTCACGGCCTCAGGCTTGCCGACCCAGAAGGTGAAGGGTACGATGCATACCCTCGGATGTTGAGCTACAACAACACAACATGGGTCGCTTCACTTGTTCTCATCCCCCCCACACCCGGCTCAGAGAGCCTAAAGTCCAAAAATCCCGCTTCGTTGTTGTTGCTGTTGGTGTAGTAACAGCATAAGAATCCACTAAGGGTTTTTAGGGAATCATCTGAAGTGACAGTCCCTGGCTAGATGTAGATTTGGGTCGCTCCCATAACGTAGCTCCAACTGTCGATCGAAGTTGGGAACCGTGCTGCGCCGATTGGAGCTGCCAACGATATTTTCTGTTTTTGACTTCGGTTTTATTGCAATCAGCTGGTAGTTTTTTAGTATTAAACGGTTGGCATTAATTTCGTATGCTTCATCATTATAAATCATTATATATAACAAACAAATTTTCACCGTGTATTTATTATTGCGAACTACAATTTTCCATTCACAATAGTCAACAGTGACAGCTTTGCCAATTTGACAGCTGACGTTTCTTTACGTGCATGTGTGCGACCGTATTGATTCAGTGCCGGCTGTGTTGCAGAATAAAAGTAATTTTTCGGTGATTTTTTAGCTTTAAAATATATTAAACTTTTATTTCATTCTTAGTAAAGCTTAGTTTTAGTAGTACAGCTAAATCCTTTGCATTT
>NW_016180622.1:0-6668 GCF_001687245.7 Rhagoletis zephyria | reverse complement strand
TCCTGCACTTCTGTGTCTCATATATCCCGCCAAATAGCTTGGATAAAATATATAATGATCATGTTGATAATATTAGGCACTAGGCTGAAAGTGTTTCCAATAGTCAGATATGTATATTAGGGGATTTTAATTTAAATAAAATTTCATGGTCTTATCTTCCTGGTGATGACTTTCGAATGGCCACCAAGTTGACTCAATTTACACGGATATCTCTAAAGCCTTTGATATAGTTTCCCATAGTGCCTTGTTGGCTTAGTTAGGTAATTTGGGGTTTCATTCCACCTTTTTATTATGGATTGAATCGTACTTAAAAAAGAGAGTCAATTATGTTGTTATAGACAATATAAGATCTTTTCCTTACATTGCAACTTCAGGGGTTCCTCAGGGAAGTATACTTGGGCCACTATTTTTGTTATCTTCATAAATGATGTAAGTGTGTTTTAAGCACTGCAATTATTTAATGTATGCAGATGATTTAAAAGTATTTTTAAGAGTTTCTAATATATCGGATGCTCAAACTCTCCAATCTGAATTGAACTGTTTTTCTGATTGGTGTGAAAGAAACAAGCTAACACTAAATGCAAGTAAATGTTACTCGGTAACTTACTCTAAGTCACATAATAAATGTCCGTCCGCATACCTTATTTCCGATACGCCTATATCTTGCATTGACAAAATTCGGGATCTTGGTATAATTTTTGATTCAGCTTTTACATTTGGTGAACATCTTAATTACATAATTCCTAAGGCTTTGCAGCATTGGCTTTCATCAAGAGAAATAGTTCAGAGTTCAGAGACCCCACAAAAAAACTTCTGTATAACTCGTTCGTTAGATCTCAATTAGAATATGGGTATATTATATGGAATCCATTCTATGCCGTCCATAATAAGAGAATTGAGCGAGTTCAAAAAATTTTCCTGAAATACTGCTTATCACATCTTAAGTTTGAATTACCTCTTCCTCCTTATACTTCAAGGTGTAAACTCATAAATTTGCATACTCTGCAAAGTAGAAGAATAATTTCGGCAGTCACATTTATCTATGATATTGTTAATGGTAACATTGATTGTCCTTTATTGTTGGAATTGATAAAATTCTATGTTCCTGTAAAAAATCTTCGGCGGCATTATACTTTTTTTATTGATGCTTGTAAATCCCATTATACTTTGAATGGACCTATCACTAGATCTTTAATTGAGTCTAATTCAACAGAAAAGAATTGCTGTATTGACTTTTCATTAAGACGTTTCTGTTTTAAGAATCTACTGTTTTCTTATTTTAAGCAATTACTTAATTAATTTAATTACTTATTAGGTTGCCCTGAATTTATATACTATACATTGTTAGCTAGTCTATAAGAATTTATTGTTTCATTGACTTAATAAACCAAATACAAAAATACAAAATTTGGTGTGTAGGCTGCCCTTTATCCAAGGTAGGTTGATATTGAAAATAGGCGAAATTGGACTGTAACCACGCCCAGTTCCCATTTAACGGCATTTTCGAAAAATGGAAAAACTACGATATTTCAGTAAATAGTAGATGAAAATTGTTGAAAATTAGTACTTGAATTAGAATTGTGGTCAAAAATAATATTATTATGAAATTTTTGGTAAATGGGCGTGACCCGCCCACTTATGATGAAATGCTGTTTCTCAGTATCCGCTTCACCAATCCTTACCAAACTTGGTACGAGCCTTGGGTAGGGCTTAGTTAAGAAATCTATTGAAAATCTCTGAAATCGGGTAATAGTCACACCCACCTCCCATATAACGGTAATTTACAGAAACACGAAAACTGCGATAAATCGGTAACTAGTGCAGCTAATTCACTTAAAATCGCTGATTGCAATAACCCCTTAGAAGAAAATTAGGATATTATAAATTTTTGGATGATGGGCGTGGCGCCGCCCACTTATGACCACAAATGTGTATCTCGTTAACCGATTTATCAATTTCTACCAAACTCGGTGCACTTAATACCCTTGGTATGGAAAAGCAATTTGTTGAAAATTATTCAAATCGGACTAAAATTACATTCGCTTCCCTTAGAACGGTAAATTTCAGAAATACGAAAACTCTGATATTTCAATAACTGATGACGCTAATTTACTCCAAGTTAATAGTTACAACAATCTCCTAACAATAAATAAGGCACCGCCCACTTTATGACTACAAAGGTGTACCCCGGTAAGCACTCAATCGATTTGTACCTAACTAGGTTCAATTATATCATTTAGTCTAACTATGCACATTATCGAAAACGTTTGAAATCGGGTAAACACCCCTACTTATCCTGCAAAGGTAGTGCAGAGAAAGTTGAAACGACGATATTTGATACCTGCGCCGGGTATATAAAGTTCGGTTTCGCCCGAACTTATACTTCTTTACTTGTTTTATTGAGCTTTCTACCACGATTATGTTTATTAGGAAAAATGGAAAAAGCAACAAAGCCTAAGCGGTAGAAGTTATAGCAGCTATTTTGGAGATCACCACATCTCCTCATCAGACTTCTTCGGTTAGGGCTCGATATGTATGTATGCGTGTCAAAACAAAACTTAAAAAGTAAACGTCAGTACCAGTTGCCTTTGCTACACTTGTCATACTGATTTGTGTTTCATAGACATAGCAAGTAAAGCGTTGTTTGCATTGTTCAACTTTCGGTTCAACTCAACGCAGGGTTGCACGAAAAAAAGTTTAATGGCTAAATGTTGGCGGGCGACCAACTTTGTTGAAAGCGATTAGTTGAAAGGCCGTTCAACCGAATGTTAAATGCAAATTTGAACAATGCAAACGCCCTTTTATGGCGATAATATTGATATTTTCTCGTATTTTGATATTTTTAGCCATTCAACTTTTTTTTCGTGTTGAACGCAAAGTTGAACAATGCAAACAATGCTTAACCATATTTAATAATTAAAGTTTCGATAAACTGACAGTTGTCTCTCTCGCACCGCCCCCTTAGCAGTGGCACCGTGTTGCTTCTTTCCAAGTTTACTTGAAAAAGTGTAGCTTTTGTGTGAAATATTACTATGACGCGTTCCGCAAACCGCTACTTCGTTTTACCGATTTTTACACTTCTGGAGTAAAATCAAACGACGCCTCTAAAACTTTAAATGCGCTGAAATTCACAAATACGTTCACCAAAACCACAGCTTTTTCACATTTTCTTTATTAATTGTTATTACCAGGGAACGGATTTCTAGGACCAAAAACCTATAAAAAAGGCAATTAAGACAACGAAATATGCTGGAAAAGCCAGAATAAAATAACGAAATAGGCAGGAAAAGGTACTAGAAATCGCAAAAAAGGCAAAAGAAGGTACTAAAAAGACAAAGACCGAAAAATAATCAAAAAATACATTCAGTTTAGAAATATTTATATTACAAGTAAAAAGAGAAAAACTATGAACTAATTTCATTTTATGAAAAATGTTTACTCTGAAACTTTGACTATTTTCTGCTTTAGAGTTTTTAACTCACAAAACTTGAATCTCTATATTTGTAGGAAAATTGAACGACAAGATGCATTTTGAAGATTTCTGGCAGCATTTTTATTCCATTTGCGCGAAGAAAAGCCTTAAATGTGCTAAACATGCGCTCGACGTGAGTTGATACAAGTGGCGCCCAATTTAAATATGGATTGTTTAAGCGTTTATGTTATCAGGAATAAGGGCTTTTCCTTGCTCTGTACAATCTATATATATAAAATAATAGCCGTTTTCGTTGTTCGAAGTTAACTCAAAAACTACTGCATAGATTTCAGTAAAGTTTTCAGAGGTTATACCTTGCATATATGGTCCTATTATAGGCTACCAGAAAATTCGCTAGGTGGCGCTGGGGTCGAGTTATTTACAAAAGTCGTATTTATGAACCGTTTTCATTCAAGTTCAAAATGTGTGCTACCTCCATGATGAAAAATACGTATGCGAAAAATACACCCACTAGGTGGCGCTGGAGTCGAGTTATTTATAAAAATCATATTTACAAACCGATTTCTTTTAAATTCAAAACGTAAGCCACCAGCATAATGGAAAATACGTTTACCAACAATAGACCCGCTAGGTGGCGCGGAAGTCGAGTTATTTATAAAAGCCGTATTTACGAACCGATTTCGTTCAAATTCAAAGTATAGGCTACCTGCATGATGAAAAAAGCGATTGCGAAAACGGACCCGATAAAAGCCCCATTTTATTTATGAACCGATTTTGTTAATGCAAATTCGAAACGTTTATTACTTACATATATGTACATACATACATAAAATGATAGCCGTTTTCATTGTTCGGACTAAACTAAAAAAACAGTCAAATTGTCGGAGGTTAAACCTTGCATATTATAGCCTACTAGACAACACGCTGGTGCCGGTGGATTAGAGTTACTTATAAAAGTGGTATATATTAACCGATTTCGTTCAAATTCGCCAAGTGAGCTACCTGTATAATGAAAAATTCGTTTCCGAAAAATGGCCAGTTATATTTTATAAAATCTTATTGAAATTCATAATGCGTATTCATTTCATGACAGGCAGTGGTTTTGCAGAAAAGGGACCTAATGGATTGCGCTGCAGCCGAAATATATAGAAACCAACACAGGGTTTGGTCTGCATTGGCCCTATATTCATCTTGGACGAATTGACTTTTCATATGGCTATATGGAGGAGTCGTTTAAATATGCATGTAAAGTCCGCAACATTGTGTAACTGCGCTTTTGCCTGACTACCTCATACAGCCTAAATTCTATCTTGCACCTACCTCCGATTGACGAAAAGTTTCTTGGCCCTCCTATAAGTGAAAACGTTCAACCAGAGAACGTCTATGAATGAGAAGGCGCATTTTCTGTGTGAACTAATTTCTGCCAGAAATTTTGGGGTGCAGTCGGCCAAATATACCACTCGTCGACGAGTGCACCACTCGACCGACGGTGTCGGCAGAGAAGTGTCGGCTGCCACCATACCAAAATTTTTTCCGCGCCACCACACTTTGAGCAAATTTACCATAGTTCAAAGCAAAATGAAAAAATAAGAACGAAAATGGAAAGAGGAACAGAAATATAATAAGCACTAGGCAGAGGGGATGCTTGCGGAGGCAGGCGCGTGCTTGTGTCGGATCAAAACAAACTCTAAAATAAAAATGGAAGTCAGAACGACAAGTGTCGAGTAAGAAGCGGGAAACGGGGAAAGGAGCGGGCTTTTGTACATTTGCTTGCTTGCCGAAAATATGATATTTGCGTGAAATCGATTTGCTGATTGTTGCAAATTGATTTTTGCAAAACATGTATGAATTTTTCTATTTCAGCTAAGTTGATAAGATTTTCTAAGGCATTTTTTTGACTTTTTTCCGCAATTGTCTAAAGTCATGTAAAATGGACCTTTTTATAAAAACTATTTTATTATAATTTATTTAAACATACGTATGTATGTATATATTTACATTTATTATTTATTTATTTCTTTTATAATTTTATTTGATATTTTAATATAATTTAATATTAAGCCAAATTCAGTTGTTATTGTTAAATACATATACATATTAATATAATAAAGAAATGTTAATAAAATCGACTTTTTTTTAATTTTGGAAAAATTTTTGATATCTTTTGATAGGTATCTGATGGCATTTTTCTTTATGCATACAAGCGAAAAAGCATTTACTCACATATATTCTTTGGTACGTAAATGTAAATATGTCAACGAAAATTAAAAAATTTTGGATATTCGTACTTGCAAAATCGATAGTACATGTAGCCAGTAAGATGCATGAATTTTAATAAGTGCTGTGGCATAGTTGGTTGATGCGTGGCGATAAACGATACTTTGCTGCCGTTGTTGTCAGGGTTCATATCCTACCCGAGGCGGTCATTTTTTATGAATTTATTTCTAAAATAAAATAAAGAATAATTTGGTGGGTGAAATGAATTTTTTGCATTTCAATCGCCATCGAAGTTATTGAAGAAGAAGAACTCGTTGACAAGAAGGGGGAAACGAAAGCAAAGTGATTTCGCGCACTTGTCGGCGCAGATGCATGATTTCGGTAACAAGTGGAAAAAATATTTTATTTAGATCCCAGAAGTGTGCAAAGGGAAGGGGGATTTTGACCGCTGTTGCCACTTTTCCAATCGGCGCGGTGGTTGATAAAATTTTAGATTTTTAGATTTTGTCATCGCCGCGACGAAAATCAACTTGTGGACGGCTCATGTTTGTAACGGGGTAAGTGTGCAAGGTGCGCACGAATTTGTGAATGACAGTTTTTGGCTGCATTTCTTTATTCATTCTGAACGTTTGGAATAAACTTTTTTGTTTATTTATTCTTTAGAACGTTCCTGATGATATGTTGACGTATATTTCAAACGCATTCTGTTTATTCCGGCTGTGAAATGGGATTAACCGGAATGTATAAAGAAACGCAGCCTTTATGTTTATGAATGAATGTCTTGCTCGTGAGAAGCGGGAGTTCGGGGAATAGTAAGCGCAGTGTCTGTATGTTTTCATCTGTAGTATTTGTATGTATGTACATACATAAGTACATATTTGGTTTTTGATGTTCATAGATTGATTAGAGTGATTAGAAGCGATTGCATTTTTGTTTGCATGAAAACTAATCTATTATGTACGTGTATGAATATGTACATACATATATGTATTTATGTATGTACATAGTTTGTTTACCT
>NW_016180621.1:0-6668 GCF_001687245.7 Rhagoletis zephyria | reverse complement strand
CTCGCATCCCCAGGAACACCCTCACCATAGCCCTCCTGGCCATCGCTTATCACCCCCTTGGCCCACTCGAGCGATCGTGCGTGCTGCTCAGATAGCTGCGCAGCACACTGCTTGCCGTAGCGCGCCAGGATCTTGGTAGCCATGCGACGGTCATCGCGTGCTTTCCTGGTCGGCCCAGCTTGCCGTTTAGGCCTGACGGGGGGATTTCCCCCCAGATTTAGCCACAAGTCCTTGGCTGGTACCGGCCACACAGTCCATTGCCCTTACGTCCAGAGCCGCAGACGATTTCATCTGCGGCCCTGCCTCCGTCCTGCATGCAAGAGAATTCGTCCGCGCCCCTAACCCCGAGTCTAGGTGGGTTCCCACCGGGACCACCAGAGACAAGTGCAGACGAAGGGGTCGGCTCCGACCCCTTGCGGACCTTCGAAAGAAATGTCTAAGATGTAGGTGAGACGCTCAGAGAGCTAGGGAAAGTGACAACTTCGTGGTACTTCGTGAGGCTTATAAGAGTGCATGCGACGCACTAAAGAAATGAATTCAAGAAAGTAAGCGGCAATGCTTTTTAGTGCTTTGCGATGATGCTGAATGGAACCCTTGGGGCTCGGCTTACAAAATTGTCTCAAAAAAGCTGATAGGCAGAAACAGTAATCCGACAAACAATGCATACCTAAAGTCCGTTGTGGAGACACTATTTCCTTTACAGAGGCCGTTATTGTCCACTATGGATGGTGATCCATTGAGTGTGGTTGACCCTGTAACGGAAGAAGAAATCACACTCGCAACAACTAAAGTGGAAGTAAAGAAAGCTCCTGGCCCCGATGGCATGCCCAACATAGCTCTAAAGCTAGTCCACCAGTGCGATTCCTCATTCCTACAAGTTTTTAATTGATGTTTAACGAATGGAACTTTCCCTCAAATCTGGAAGAGGCAAAAGCTTGTTTTAATACCCAAGCCGGGTAAACCTCTGGATGATCCCTCAAGTTTTCGGCCTGTTTGTCTGCTAGACACAGCAGGTAAAATCTTGGAGCATATAATTGCCAAGCGTCTCGACAGGGAAGTCCAAGAGAAAGGGGGAATATTGGCAAACCAATTCGGGTTAAGAAAAGGGAAATCCACTGTGAATGCGGTAGCAGAAGTCATTAAGTTAACACGGGATGCAACCTGCGGTACACGGTGGCTGGGAAGAGCAAAACAGTACTGCGTGATTGTTACCTTAGACGTAAAGAACGCGCTCAACTCTGCCAACTGGGCTAAAATACTCGATAGACTGGGGAGTATTGGAATTTCTTATTATCTTCGAAGACTAATACGAAGTTATTTCCATTCGCGAGTGCTGTGGTACGATACGGAGGAGGGCCTGCAGCGGGCTGAGATAACAGATGGCGTTCCACAAGGATACGTACTAGGGTCTTTACTATGGAACATTATGTATGCTGGAGTTCTTCGTACCGAATTGCACGAAGGAACATCCATAGTAGGTTTTGCAGACGACATTGCGGTAGTAGTGTCTGCGAAACTTCTTGATGTCATATGCGAAAAGGTAGCATCATCAGTCGGCGTGATTAAAAGTTGGTTAAATAGCTTCGGCCTGAAGCTAGCCGAGCAAAAAATAGAAGCAATACTTATCTCGAGTCTTAAGAAACTAGAGGAGGTAGCGCTAAAAATTGGCGACCACACCATCATAACGAAACCCACAATTAAATACCTGGGAGTGGTGCTAGACAAGCGTCTAACTTTCAGCGCCCACTTGAGCTATGTGAGAGAGAAAGCAGCTTCAACGATCACGGGACTATCGCGAATAATGCTTAATACGCGAGGACCGAAACAGCGTAGACGTTCACACTTAGCAAGTGTGGTTAAAAGCCAAATACTGTACGCGGCTCCAATTTGGTCAAACGAGGTACAGTGTCCAGCATACTTCCGCGGAGTCAACTCAACATACCGTTTATGCGAGCTCCGAATGTGCAGCTCCTTCAGAACAGTGTCGGACGTAGCAGCTTTCGTAATCGCCAGTATGATACCCGTAGATATACTGGCGAGAGAATCGACGGTCCTTGCATCCACACCGCGTACTCTAACTCAATTAGACCGACATCAAGCCCGGGAAAGCAGCATTACGGAGTGGCAAAACAAGTGGAATAGTACGACTAAAGGTCGTTGGACCGTACTGCGACTTCTGTCGAAATGGCGCGGAAAAAGATGTACACAACGTATTCTTTGAGTGCCCTCGATTCCATCGGCAGATGAACTAACTGAAACTAGCTGTTGGAAGGGTGCTTAAGCCACAGTCAGTAGTCGACTATATGGCGAAAGAAGCCAGTGAATGGACATCAACCAGCGACACACTAACTTAAATTTTGAAGGAACTGAGGGACCTAGAGAGACAGCGGCGTACCACCCGTGATTAAGCCAACTCTTAGCATAGCCGCGGACTGTAACCAAACTACGATGTTCACCAAACAAAGCATAGGCGCGGACTGGAACCTAGGCCGCCCTAGTAAGACAGCTAAAAAACCTGTGCTTTCCTTTGAACATGAAACTTACCAATTAAAGCGTAAGCGCGGACTGGAACCTAGGGCGTTCCAGGCACCCAGGTGGCAATCTCGAAAATTTGAGCAATCGAAAAATAGGCGCGGACTGGAACCTAGGGCGTTCCAGCCGTTCAGGTGGCAATCTCGATAATTTTTGCGATCGATAATAGGCGCGGACTGGAACCTAGGGCGTTCCAGCCGCAAATAAAGTGCAGTTTCGAACTTCGTGCACACGGGGCGTTGGTGCGGATTAGAACCTAGACCGTTCCAACCGCAAACGCAGTATACATACATACGTATACGGGCCTGAAACTCCTCTCTTATGCAAGCCTGCTCAATGCAATACCAGCATAAGGCATGCCGTCAGTTTAAGGTATTTGTTCTTGCTGTCTATAAAAGCGAAGATAATAAGTTATATCTAAGAGATAAATAAAAAAATAGTTTAAAAAAAATGTCTTTCTCTTTAAACAAGACGTGGCAAAGCCTACTAGGTGTAGCCCAGGACTGAGTACAACCGACTGGAACGAATGCACGAGCCTAGTGCTCAACCGCCTCCCGACGAAATACTTGATGGTGGTACCGGGGTGTTCGGTACTTGGACAGTAGGAGGTTTAGTTCGGGTTAAAGTCCCACACTGACGGGCTTTCGATGCTTCATAACGTTATCAATAAATGATTTTTGAGGTGTTTTATGTATGTACATATGTACACATAAGTACATAGAGGGGAACGTTATTANCACGAGCCTAGTGCTCAACCGCCTCCCGACGAAATACTTGATGGTGGTACCGGGGTGTTCGGTACTTGGACAGTAGGAGGTTTAGTTCGGGTTAAAGTCCCACACTGACGGGCTTTCGATGCTTCATAACGTTATCAATAAATGATTTTTGAGGTGTTTTATGTATGTACATATGTACACATAAGTACATAGAGGGGAACGTTATTAATGCATAAATGATTTTGGAGTATGTGCGTTTTTACATATGTAGCGCATTTGTAAGTATATACATACATCCGTATGCACATGCGTGAGAAATAAAGTCGACTCTAAACTTGGTTGCAGCTTTTTACAGATATTCTATTGAAAATTAAGTCAAAAATCTGTAACTAACTTTAGTGTCGACTTTATTTTGACTATGAATATGCCCCATTAATTACATATAATACGAGTATTGCAGTGTAAAATGATCATGCAACATATTTGCTCAAAACAAATGTTCATAAAACTCGAAAATAACTTTTCAAGAAAGCACCTTGAAGTTAACAAGTGCATTGCATTTGTACGTTTTTTTTGTCAATGTGTCCATGTTTAAAGTGAATTTGTAAAAAAAACTAAGGCAGCTAGAAAACTGCGGTTTATTGCATTGAAAATATCTAGCTACCATAAGAACCGATAAAAAAGAAAGCCGATTTTTCGACCAAAACTCCCTTTGAAATGCCGACGGCAAATCACCAACTAGTTTGTCTATTGCATGTGTACATAATTTTCACAAATGTAGATATGTATTTATTAGCACATGCACATACAGACATCCATATGTACAATACATAACTAAACAATATAAACAATTTTCTTTTTTTTTCTAATAAATCAAAACTATCAATAACATGCATTTTTTACCAATTTATTTTACACTTGCAACAAATACAACATTATCATAACATAAATTTACATTTTTCTCTGTTAACTCTTGTTGAAATGTTAATTGCGGTGTGGTGATAGTCCATTGATTTATTTTTCAGCCAAACAATTTTACGTTCCAAAAATTTGCACCCTCTCTATCTATCTAAGTTCTCTGGTGTCTGGCTATGTGTTGCTAGGTTGCAGGTGAATGCAGAAACATATTCACGTATATTTTTTTTATAAAATTAAATAAATTAATATAGTTAAATTATATTAAATGCATATATGTAATACTTCTATATTGATAGTAAGCTAACATCTCAATGTGTAAGCATTCCGAAATCAAAGCGAGACAGTCTAGTACTGTTTTTGTTAATGTACTGTGTACTTCAGTGCCGGTTTTGTAAATGTGTCGTGTACATGTTTATTTATAAACGTATGTATGTGTTCCTTTTCTTTCGTACGTGTTTATTGATATATCTGTACTGTAGTGTTTTCGGACGGTATTACTGCCAATATAGGAGTATTACATATATGATTAAATGTGATTTTATATTAGTTAGAATTGCTGATTTGCATATCTGCATGACCATTTGTTAAATATAATTTATTCAGTAGTTAATATTGCTAAAAACATGTGTTCAAGTTCGCTTCTTGTACACTGAGGGAAATAATTCATAGTAAAAATGAATACTTTATATTTGATTATCGTTTAAAAATGTTCGTAGGTATTTAAAAATAATATTTTCATACAAAATTTATTACGCACCTATTTTACTGTTCACATCTGAGTATGTATGTAATAAAAATGCATGTTTGTCCAACAAAATGGTAAAATTGCTAAAAAATGCATGTTATTGATAGTTTTGATTTATAAAAAAAAAGAAAATTGTTTATATTGTTTAGTTATGTATTGTTCGAAGATACATATGTATGTATGTATGTGCATGTGCTAATAAATACATATCTACATTTGTGAAAATTATGTACACATGCAATAGACAAACTAGTTGGTGATTTGCCGTCGGCATTTCAAAGGGAGTTTTGGTCGAAAAATCGGCTTNCGGTGATTTTCCGTCGGCATTTCAAAGCGGCTTTTGGTCGAAAAAACGGCTTTTTATTTTTTTATCGGTTCTTATGGTAGCTTCTATGCTAGATATTTTCAATGCAATAAACCGCAGTTTTCTAGCTGCCTTATTTTTTTTTACAAATTCACTTTAAACATGGACATATTGACAAAAAAAAAACGTGCAAATGCAATGCACTTGTTAACTTCAAGGTGTTTTCTTGAAAAGTTATTTTCGAGTTTTATGAACATTTTACAGTTTCAATAAGCAATTTTTTTAAGTGAGTAAAAAGTGGCTGTAAAACACACTTGGCCAGCGAAAGCTTTCATTTGTACTAAGAGCTTTTGAAAGCTTTGGCACGTTGTATTGTAAAAGCAGGGCTGGTATACAAACAAGCAGCAGATAAACAAAATTGTGGTGTGTGTATATTGATCAGCTGTTTAAACGTGTAACATCTCTGACAGCCGGTTCCACCAAACTCATTTAAGTGGAAATTAACTTTAATTTAATTTTTTATTTAATTCTCATTTAAATTATTTTTAGTTTCAATAAGCTATTTATTTAAGTGAGTAAAAAGTGGTTGTAAAACAAACTAGGCCAGCGAAAGCTTTCAGTTGTACTGAGAGCTTTTGAAAGCTTGGCACGCTGTGTTGTAAAAGTAGGGCTGGTATACAAGTAAACAGCAGATACACAATGATCAGGTGATTAAACGTGTAACACGTCTGAGTGTGGTTATTCTGATTTACAGCCGTATTCTTATAAAACCTCACAACTGAGTTCTGAGCAAAAATTTGTGAGATCACTTGTGAGGTCTATTTTGTGAGGTTATACTTGGCCACACCTCATAAGAAAAAAGCTCAATAAAATCACCACACGAGGTGAAAAGCGTTTTGCTGTCTATCAGCTGTTTCGTAAATAAAATAAATACAAAAGATGGATGCTGAACAACAGAAAAAGTAAATATTTTTGCAATTTGTTAATTTTTTTATAATTACCGATTTTCTTTATTTTCTAGACAAATTCAAAAAGAAATAACAACGCAGGAGGAGCTCCAGTGCTTCACACAGTTTGCAATGCTCAACTTGGTGCAAAAGTTTGTATGAAAATGAAATCGTATGTCTGCTCTTGCTCTTCTAAAACTGCCGCAATAACAAGCAAAAACTCTGCCATTACTAAATATACTTTCAATTAAAAAAATCAACACAGACACTGATAGCGAACGAAAATTAACAAAACATTTTTCAATTGCTCAATAAAAATCTGCTGTTTTTCTCTTGTGAGGGTATCATTCGTAAATCATAAATTTTCTGACAATTGTGAGCGTTTGAGCTTTTGAATTTACGCCAGCGTAGGGATAACCTCACANATTTGAATTTACGCCAGCGTAGGGATAACCTTACAATAGTCAGAAACCTCACAATAGTGAGTGTGGTGGTTTTTGTGAGGG
>NW_016180620.1:0-6668 GCF_001687245.7 Rhagoletis zephyria | reverse complement strand
ACCTATTTATCTGACTGTTGCTCAAAGCACGTGCCAGTTTTCAAACCAACAATCTACAAACTTCCTTGGTTCTCGAAGGATTTAAAGCGCCTAAATAATTTGAGAAATAAGTTTTTCAGAAAATTTGAGTTAACAAAAAAGCAATGCTATTTCAGTAAATATCGTTTCTATAAAAATAAGTTCTGTAAACTAAATAAGACCCGTTACAAGAACTACATTCGGGACTTCGAATCTGATATTAAGGCTTGTCCAAAGCAATTTTGGTCTTACATCAGATCGAGGAAATCTGCCTCAAGTATACCCAAGACTATTTTTTATAAAAAATATAATGCGGCTTCTGTATCCGAGGCTGTAAATCTCTTTGCAGATTTCTTTTCATCTAACTTTGTATCGGATAATGACCTGTCGGGGGATGAACTGTCAATTATTCGAAAAAACTACTCAAATAGCGCGTTTTCTACCGTGGACCTGTGTTCGCTTTCTTTAACGGAAGACGATATTATCGAGGGTATCAAAAACATAAAAAACTCATCTCAGATGGACGCAGATGGCTTTTCAGCCATCTTGTTCAAAAATTGTGTTTCCCTAGTGAAGCCTCTATTGCAAATCTTCAATAAATCTCTTTCCGAGGGTTTGTTTATTGATGACTGGAAGAGAACGTCAATCATGCCAGCCTTCAAAACAGGCAATAAGTGCGNTTGTTCAAAAATTGTGTTTCCCTAGTGAAGCCTTTATTGCAAATCTTCAATAAATCTCCCTCCGAGGATTTATTTATTGATGACTGGAAGAGAACGTCAATCATGCCAGCCTTCAAAACAGGCAATAAGTGCGATGTTGAGAACTATAGGCCGATTAGTAAATTATCCACAGTCGCCAAAATATTCGAAAATATCGTCAAAACTAAACTTTATTTTATTGTCAAGCACTTGATCTGCCCAAACCAACATGGCTTTGTATCTGGTAGATCCACGGTGACAAATCTTGCAGTTTTTACCGATGATTGCTTTTCAACTTTCCGTAATGGCTTTCAACTGGATGTGATTTACACAGATTTTTCGAAAGCCTTCGACAAAATCTCCCACAATATCTTATTAACAAAGTTAGAATGTTTAGGAATCCACTCAGGTTTCTTGGAGTGGATCAGGTCCTACTTGCGCTTGAGAACTAGCAAGGTGACTATTGATGCGTGTCTCGTCCAAGCCATTTATTGCTCTCTCAGGGGTTCCTCAGGGAAGCATCTTAGGCCCATTATTTTTTATTCTTTTCATTAACGACATCAGCTCCTGTCTTTCAAATGTTAGGTTTCTCTTGTTTGCCGATGATCTGAAAATATATTCGGAAATCAGTTGCTCACGAGACTCGGCCGAACTTCAATCGCAGCTTAACAGGTTTTATACGTGGTGTGTTCAGAATCGGCTTACCCTCAACATCAATAAATGCCACAAATTATCCTATTATAAATCAAAAGTACCTCTTACGACATCTTACTCCATCGCAGATATTGTCCTTGACTCGAAAAGTGAGATTAAAGATTTTGGAGTACACTTCGACTCAAAACTCACTTTCACTCTGCACATAAACAAAACTATTGCTGATTCTTTTGCCATGCTGGCATTCGTTAGGCGTCATTCTTCCGAGTTCACTGACCCTTATACTATTAAGATGCTATATACTGCGTTTGTGCGTTCCAAATTGGAATACGCTGCCTTTATTTGGAGACCGAGTCACGCAGTTCATATTAATCGTTTGGAAAAGGAGCAGAAGGTATTTATACGCTTTGCCTTACGTTCCTTGAATTTTACTGAACCATTGCCATCTTATGTCTCCCGTTGTCGGCTAATTAGTTTACCTACTCTGCACAATCGGAGAACTTGTCATGCTATCTCGTTTTTATTGAGTATTGTCTCGGGAAAAATTGATTGTGCGTCCTTACTTGAGAGAATCCATTTTTATGTTCAGAGTCGTAATTTGGGTTAAGCAGAACGGCTTATGGTGCAAACGCGCCAATAAACAGAACCTTATTGGACTACAACTATTTCTCAAATTTGTTAGACATGGATTTTACCAATCCTAGTACAACCGCATTATATTTGGAAAATTACCTTATGTCCGGTCAATAATATCTGCCCAATATCTGTATTTCTTGTAACCTTATAAACGCAACTTTTAAGTAGTAATATTAAATAATATTAAGACTGATTTGTTATATTTAATTATACTCTTAATGTCTGTTAAAACATTCTGTTATTAGACATAAATAAATAAATTTATTGAATCTTTCTTTCAAAACTAACAATAAGTTTTCAAATCTTACAAACTACTATTAAATTTAAAATTTCGGCGACAATGCTTAGACATTATATAATTTATAATAACGTATATATTTAATGCAGTTGTTGCGGCTGTCGGAATGGACAAGATTCCGAGCAGCAGGATCGCTGGATATCGTGCTGGGTAGGCGGTCTAAAAGGACGAGTTCCAAAGCCGCACTGCCTGGGCGGGTGGAAAGGACAAGTTTCCGAGCCGCACTGACACTGGTGTTAGGTAGTCGGTCTGAAAGGAGGAGTTCCAGAGCCGAAATGGATATATTGCGGATATCGAAATTTATTATATTGCGCATCATTTGATAATATAGTAAAAATCTTTTATTTTTAGTCTTCTTGCATATCTCGGGCTAACAAGATCTCTCGCTAGTCGATTTGGATGGTTCATTAACCGTGCTGAGGAACTGGTGCTTAGCCCTCGTATGACCAGGCGTGGTCGCCGAAAGGGATTTCGACTCTGTCGTCACGCTTCGTCGGATAGGACAATGACCTCACGGTTGACCAAAGCTTGTTCACACCAGCGGCGAAGATACAGGCTGAGCAGATAGACGATTCGACATTCTGCACAATGAACGACGACGCACCCACCAGGATTATGGGTAACTGCAGTAGCTCGCCAGACATCACAATAGTCAGCGCTGGTCTGATAAACAGCATAACGTGGCGACCTATGCTGACTCTAGCATCAGACCATCTACCCATAGTCATCTCGATTGATAAACCAACCGACTTTGCCTCCGCCAAACACCGGACCTATATCAACTTTTCTAAAGCTGATTGGAAAGGTTACGCGGAGTTTACCGAAAACACCTTCGCAGCGCTCCCCACACCAACCGACGTCCATCTCGGTGAACGTAAGTTCCGCAGGGCTATCACTGCTGCTGCAGCTCGCTTCATACCGGCAGGATGTATATCGGACCCACGTCCAAACTTCCCTGCCGAAGCGGCTGTTCTAGCCGATGAGCGTGATAGCCTTCGTCAGGCCGATCCCGGAGATCCCCGTATCAGGGATCTCAACGCGGAGATTCGGCAACTTGTAAACGTACATAAGCGGAAGAAGTGGGAGGAGCATCTGAAGACTTGTAATTTCACCTCTGGTGTGAGCAAGCTTTGGTCAACCGTGAGGTCATTGTCTAATCCGACGAAGCACGACGACAGAGTCGAAATTTCCTTCGGCGACCATGCTTCGTCGGACCCGGAGCGATGCGCGAGCTATTTTAGCCGGCAGTTCATACTGCATCCTCCGGTGGACAAAGCCAAGCGTCGAGTGACCAGAAGGCTGCACAAACTGCCAACAACTTGTGCCCCCCTTGCTTTCACTTGCGGTGAAGTTCAGGTGGCCATCGGGAAGGCGAAAGCCTCCAAAGCCATGGGTCCCGACGGAATATGCATGCTGATGCTGAAAAATTTGGGTCCTGCGGGGGTAGCGTACCTAACGGAGGTCCTCAACTTGTCAATGGCCACTCTCATCATCCCAGACATCTGGAAGGTGGGGAGAGTGGTCCCACTGCTCAAACCGGGGAAACCTGCCAACAAAGGAGATTCGTATCGTCCGATTACACTCCTTTCCCCGGTAGCGAAGACACTCGAGGCCTTGCTACTCCCGTACTTCACAAACCACCTGACCCCAGCGAAGCATCAGCATGGTTTCCGTAAAGTGCACAGTACAACAACAGCACTTAACGCCATAAACACTCAGATAACTCGTGGCCTTAACCGTAACCGTCCCTGTGAGAGAACGATTCTAGTAGCGTTGGACTTGTCAAAGGCGTTTGACACCGTCTGCCATTCCACGCTACTAGAAGATATAGAGGCCTCCTCTCTCCCACAGAGGCTCAAACGGTGGTCGGCAAATTATCTGAGTGGTCGACATTCGTCGGTAATGTTTAGAGACAAAACGAGTAAACAGAGAAAAATAAAACAGGGGGTTCCACAGGGTGGTGTCCTTTCCCCGCTACTGTTTAACTTTTACATTTCAAAGCTCCCTCAACCACCAGAGGGAGTCTCGATTGTCTCTTACGCCGACGATTGCTCGATCATGGCGACTGGGAATGGAATTGATGACCTGTGTTCGAAAGTAAACGGCTATCTCTCCGAACTTTCTCGCTTCTTCACTGCAAAGTGTCTAGCCCTCTCCCCTACGAAATCCTCCGCGACCCTGTTCACAACCTGGACGAAGGAGGTCAGGCTACCGCTGGGGATTCACGTCGATGACACACCAATTCCGACGGTGAATAACCCCAAAATACTCGGAGTAACATTCGACAGCCTGCTCTCCTTCTCTGCGCACGCAACCGCTATTGTCAATAAAGTACAGAGCCGCAACAAGGTCCTCAAGTCGCTAGCCGGCAGTACTTGGGGCAAAGACAAAGAAACGTTGCTGGCAACATACAAGGCAATAGGCCGGCCGGTTTTGAACTACGCAGCGCCAGTGTGGTCGCCAGGGACTAGTAGGACGCAGTGGACGAAGCTACAGACTGTACAAAACACCGCACTCAGGACAGCGACGGGATGCCTCTTGATGTCGCCTGAACACCACCTGCACGGCGAGGCGCAAATGCTCCCTGTAAAGGAGCATAATATAATGCTCTGCAAGCAGTTCCTGATCGGGAGCCACAGAAGTGGCCACCCAAGCAGACAGCTGCTTGCAGAGGAGCCCTCGCCTAGGCACGTCAGGAGGCATCTATATGAACTGACGGACGAAGTCCAGAGGTTCATTAAGCAACCTCTGGACCCGACAGCTTACAGACAGGCCCTGAACGGCATTCACAGGGACTCAGTCTCGAGTTATGTAGACTCTAGACCTGTGAATGCCGTTCTAGGCACACCACCCCCGGACATAGACGAGACAGAGCTTCATCTGCCTCGGGAGACACGCACTACACTCGCTCAACTTCGCTCCGGCTACTGCAGCAGGTTAAACTCCTACTTGAGTAGGCTGAATGAGGATGTGCCGAACGAATGTCCGGCATGCGGAGAGACCCCACATGACTCGAAACATCTCTTCGCATGCCCGGAAAACCCGACAACCCTAACGGCCTTGTCCCTGTGGGCAAACCCCACAGAAGCTGCACGCTTCCTAGGGTTGCCGTTAGTGGAACTTGACGACAACGACTGAGATACCAACCGATCTGGGCGGGGTTGTTGTAGCCGCTACAACAACAACAACATACAGGTCTTCAGTTGCTCTTCCCACTTCTTCCGCTTATATACGTTCAGTATTTGCCGAATCTTCGTTGCGATCTCTGACAGGGATTTCCGTGATCGACCTGACGAAGGCTGTCACGCTCATCGGCTAGGACAGCTGTTTCAGCAGAAATTCGGACGGACAACCCTACGGAATTTACGCTCACCTACGTGAACGTCGGTTGGTGTGGGTAGGGCAGTGAAGACGCTTTCAGTAACATCCGCAAAGCCTTTCCAGTCCCGAAAATTTTAGGGGTCACCTTCAATAGCCTGCTCTCCTACTCCACGCACATAACCGCAGTTGTCAATAAAGTACAGAGCAGCAACAAGGTCCTCAAGTCGCTCGCCGGCAGCACTTGGGGCAAAGACAAAGAAACGTTGCTGGCAACATACAAGGCAATTGGCCGGCCGGTTCTAAACTATGCTGCGCCAGTTTGGACGCCGGGGACTAGTTGGACGCAGTGGACGAAGCTACAGACTTGTCAGAATGCCGCACTCCGGACAGCGACTGGGTGCCTTCTGATGACGCCTGAGCACCACCTTCACTGCGAGGCCCAAGTGCTCCCCGTCAGGGAAAACAACAAAATGCTTTGTAAGCAATTTCTGGTGGGGTGTCACAGAAATGAACACCCAAACAGACCTTTGCTTCAGGAGGAGCCTCCGCCCAGGCACGTCAGGAGGCACCTATTCGCATACAATGACGCAGTCCAACAATACGTAGACCAACCACTGGACCCGACGACATACAGACGAGCCATCAACGACATTCATAGAGAGTCAGTTACNCAGGGAAAACAACAAAATGCTTTGTAAGCAATTTCTGGTGGGGTGTCACAGAAATGAACACCCAAACAGACCTTTGCTTCAGGAGGAGCCTCCGCCCAGGCACGTCAGGAGGCACCTATTCGCATACAATGACGCAGTCCAACAATACGTAGACCAACCACTGGACCCGACGACATACAGACGAGCCATCAACGACATTCATAGAGAGTCAGTTACCACCTACCTCGACTCTCGACCTATGAATGCCGTAATAGGAGCTCAATCACCACCTGTAGATTGCTTACAATGCTTACAAAGCATTTTGTTATTTTCCCTGACGGGGTGCACTTGGGCCTCGCTGTGTAGGTGGTGCTCAGGCGTCATCAGAAGGCA
>NW_016180619.1:2287-6669 GCF_001687245.7 Rhagoletis zephyria | reverse complement strand
CATCTGTCGGCGCTAGCACAATTTTCCAGACGGTGGAATGGCGAGAGGCGGTTCGGGCAGTAGAGGTGTATGAGGATCGCTCGCAGTCGTTCTTCTGCCGTCTTACCGCGGTGGATGGGGCACACTCTTATGCCGTGGTCTTTGTCACACAAGCGACAGGCGATTGGAAACTCCTCCGAGCTCCTCTCAGTTTTAGAGCGCAGGCCTGAGAATCGGGTCATTCTGCAATTTGTAGTATTTGGTTGACCAAAATTCTGTTTTGCTTTGAATTTATTATGGTTGGGTGGCAAGTGCATTTGCTATCGTACATATGTATAGAAATTTTACATAAAATATTTACATGCGTCTAACTCCAGCATTATAAATTCCCTATGAAGTACCTGGTTTGGCCGTAGCATTACTGTACTGCTATTCAGGATTTTTCTAGGTGGCGCTCGTGATACTGAGCGACGTCCCAGTGTTATATTTACGCGCTGGTGCCTTTGGAATTTAAGGCGCTCGCACGCAAGAAAAAAAATAGATGAAAATATATATGTATATGTATGGGGAGGCATGAATATTATCTTATTTCGTGAGTTTCCATTTCTAATTCTTTATTTGTTTTATATCGATGCATAAACTTAATCATTTTAAACTTCATAATTCATTCGGGGCTAATTCAATGCCACGCAGTGTGTAATTAATTCGAGGCTAATTCAATGCCACGCAGTGTATACTGACAGAATAATTCGTCAATATCGTAGAAAATGGGTGAAAACATTATTGTGGTGTTTTGTTATTGAGCACAATAGCCTCCTACCCAAAAGAANATGCATAAACTTAATCATTTTAAACTTCATAATTCATTCGGGGCTAATTCAATGCCACGCAGTGTGTAATTAATTCGAGGCTAATTCAGTGCCACGCAGTGTATACTGACAGAATAGTTCGTCAATATCGTAGAAAATGGGTGAAAACATTATTGTGGTGTTTTGTTATTGAGCACAATAGCCTCCTACCCAAAAGAAAAAAAAAAATTCCCATTATTTTTCATAATGGTGCGAAACTTGACTAAACCGATTCATAAAGAATTCAGTGTTGCCACAAATCTTTTTAATTTTTTTTTTACCAAATCTCAAAAAAAATTACCTAACTTTTATAACATTCGTATATATATATATAACATTCGTATAACTTAGATAATTATTTTGGCAGCGACGGAACTACGCCACGCCTGGAATTGTGGCCAGCTTAGATCTATTCATATTTTTGAGTGAAATATCAATTCTTCTTCTTCTTCTAGGTAAACTCATAAAATTTATGATGCCGCTGCCGCGTTCAAAAAATTCATATCACCTTCACCAGAGCGTTTGGATAATGAAGATGAACAATTTACTTCAACAACTTTCAAAAAATTTTTTTTTTTAGTGTACATACATATGTATGTAAGTACATAAGCAAATTTTTGTTTTGTACAATTGTAAGAAGCTTCAATTGTTGACGAAAAAGGCGCCTTTTGATAACCAAACTCACTATAATCACCTGGCAACACTGTACAGCATACAACACAAAATACCTTTTTTTCGCAGTTTATTATTAAGTTGTGCACCTGGCAACCAGATGGTGCTGCTTGCCATATTTTTATGAAGGCTCGCATTTCGCCCAATCACGTGTGTCAAACTTTGAGCTAATACCGTATGTCAAAGTTTTGACACAGCAACAACTTCCTGAATGACTGAAAATTTCATTCTGGATTTGGCACGTGGTAAGTTTGTAGTGATTATTAAATTAGTAGTGTTATTCAATTCATTCATTTCATTTTCAGATACCAAGAAAATACCAAGAACTGAACCTTTTGGTTCGTCATTACCATAACGTGATGCCAATGTGGTCAAACAGGTGACAGCAATACCAGTGACAATGCCAATAGCTTAAGTATTGAGGGAATACACGAGCGTAATNAGTCACTTTTAAAATTCTTGACGTTTCCAAACAATTTAATTTTTAAATTTACTCACAAACTCACACACACATTTTCATTTTCAATCTCAAGCAACAACAATTTCGTACAATTTCAATTTTTTATTTTCACTTTTATATGATTTTAAAATGTTGGCAAACTTCAAAAAAAAATCATGGCCGACAAATTGAGAGAACGGTTATACCTTGCTATGTTTTTATCATGAGCTTAAGTATTGAGGGAATACACGAGCGTAACATCCAACTGCAACAGAAAATTATTCATTCTTGCTTAGCAAATCGAGCACTCTTATTCGACTTGTGGCTGCTTATACGTGAAGGCCATTGAGCAGCTGACGAACGCATTGCAATTGATGGACGAGCAACGTGAGACGACGAATAAAGCAGATTCAGATCAAAATCGATGTATTGAGATTACCGCATTATTTAGCGAGGACATGTGTTTGCGTGAAATCGATGCAAATTTTTCTTTTCATGATATACGCATCATCTATTCGATATTCATTATTTCCTCAGTTGTTTGCTGAATCGCTGCTTAGTGCGCTGCTAGCAGTACGCGAATGTGATTTAACTACCAAGCTAATGGCGTTGTTACATAAGGAATGTAACAGTGAACTCCAAACCGGAATATAAAAGCAGATACAAGAAGTATATCAGTCCTATTTTGCGTAGGCCATTTATTTCCTTTTTCGATTCGTACGCTACGAATGCTGGAATCATCGCCCTTTGTGCCGGATATGGCTCCACTCGAGCGTATCGGAATGAATGTGGGATCGCTCAGTGAGGGATTGGGATCCGCCACTGGATCAATAAACGTGCAGCTGTAGCTCTCGCCAAGGTGTCACCAAGCCGATTACAACCAAATAAATGGCGAACATCGAAGTCTGGTAAGTGCAAAAGAATGGCTTATCGAACTTCTCATTTTCATAAAGAAACTTTGTTAGTTCACTGGATGATTCCCAAATTACATCGAACAGTAACAACATTATGATGCCAAGTATGAGCTTTTATGTTTTGCTTAACATTTTCCCTTTTACACAACCCACTGTGTGGGCGTTCCCGTCCCCGTCGGCGTCGGCTCGCCGGCGTGTAGCGTGGGGCGACGCGCTCGTATAGCTGTTCAACTTTTGACCTGACCGCTTTAATGGATTTGGCACGTGGTAAGTTTGTAGTAATTATTAAGNGTAGGCCATTTATTTCCTTTTTCGATTCGTACGCTACGAATGCTGGAATCATCGCCCTTTGTGCCGAATATGGCTCCACTCGAGCGTATCGGAATGAATGTGGGATCGCTCAGTGAGGGATTGGGATCCGCCACTGGATCAATAAACGTGCAGCTGTAGCTCTCGCCAAGGTGTCACCAAGCCGATTACAACCAAATAAATGGCGAACATCGAAGTCTGGTAAGTGCAAAAGAATGGCTTATCGAACTTCTCATTTTCATAAAGAAACTTTGTTAGTTCACTGGATGATTCCCAAATTACATCGAACAGTAACAACATTATGATGCCAAGTATGAGCTTTTATGTTTTGCTTAACATTTTCCCTTTTACACAACCCACTGTGTGGGCGTTCCCGTCCCCGTCGGCGTCGGCTCGCCGGCGTGTAGCGTGGGGCGACGCGCTCGTATAGCTGTTCAACTTTTGACCTGACCGCTTTAATGGATTTGGCACGTGGTAAGTTTGTAGTAATTATTAAGTTACTATTGTTATACATTAGTTGCGTTCCCTAACTCGCAAGAAGTTGCATGAATGTACAGGAATTTACCAGAAAGCGTTCCCGTACTCAGTTCTCTGGCTTATTTTCCCTTCTGACAGTTTTATAGGTTTTAACCCTGAAAACTTGGGGAACGCAACTTTTATCACTGTTGCCAAATTGGTGCTTTTCACGAAAATTTTAGAGTTTAGTGCTTGATGTGTTTTATTTGGTGCTTTGTTTTTAGTTTGAAGACACCAAATCTGTAAATCTTAACCAAAGGTTTGTTCGACAAGCTACTCGAAGTCACTTCGTGTTACACTTACGCGTTTTACCAGTGACTTTTTGAGTTTCTTTGATATACGCTGACAGTTTGAACTTTGCTCCAGCTTTCCTACAAGTAGCTTGTGGAACAAACCTAAAAATGGGTCAAAATTTATAGCAATCGTAAGTTTGTAAGAAACTTCCCAGAAATCAAATCAAAATTGTGCCAAAATGACAATCATAAGCGAGTGAGCATATGTTTGCCAATAATTAAAAAACCGGGTGGGATTTGATTTGAAGAGTAGACAGGTCGGTTGAATGAAAATATTTGAATTTATAGAAAACAGAGTAAATTCGAACGTCGAGCAAAACACATTGATTTTTATTAATTTGAATCCCTACAATACAGTTTTTCATGCATACGAGGTAGAGGGCTGCATGAATTCATTCAAAACGGCATATAA
>NW_016180619.1:0-1086 GCF_001687245.7 Rhagoletis zephyria | reverse complement strand
TTCTTGTGCTGGTCATTTTGACTTGTCTTCTTGTAACCAAGAAGGACCCTGCCACCACAAGGAGTTGTTGACTAGCTCACTAGCCGAAAGTCCTCTACTCGCCAGATCTGCTGGGTTTGATGCCGAATCCACATGACTCCGGTTTTCGGTTCCCACCTTGTCTACAATTTTTGTTATTCGGTGAGCAACGAAAGTTGACCACGAACACGGTGGTTTCCGGATGCATGCTAGAACTATTGTCGAATCTGTCCAGAGATTTATTTTCAAATGTCCAAGACTCAGATTTTCGACGACCGCTTCAAAGGTTTCCGAAAGCAAAACTGCGCCGCAAAGTTCTAAATGGGGTAACGATACTGTTTTGACTGGCGCTACCTTTGTTTTTGCTATTAGAAGGCTGACCAAAACTTTTTCCGCAGCCTTAACTCTCAAGAAAACAGTCTCCGCGTATGCTTTCTCCGAAGCGTCGCTGGGTCCATGAATTTCGGCGTCATCTGTTTGCGTAAAGTGAACCCATCTTGGTATGCGAATGGTATTAATATCCATGTAGTCGTGCGTAAATGCCAGCCAACGATCTAATGTGGTCGGAGACACGGTATCGTCCCAACCAGTTCCCTCCAACCAAACATTTTGCATAATGATCTTGGCGACAATTATCAGTGGAGCGAGCCAACCGAGCGGGTTAAACAGTTTGGCGATAGCTGAAAGTATCGCTCATTTGGTGATGACGTCACGATTTTCTATAGGTTTTGCTGTGAAATAGAAGTAGTCAGATTTGGCATTCCATCTGATGCCAAGTGCTTTTATCGCACTAGAATCTTCAAACTCTAGAAAATCTTCGGTGAGTAAATGAGATTTCGGTATACCTTCAAGTATTTTACTGGAGTTCGAAGTCCACTTTCTTAACGGGAACCCTGCTGAATCCAGTACCTGTAGTATTTCTTCTCGCGCTTTAATCGCTGCTTCGATGCTGTGTCCTCCAGCAAGTACGTCGTCCACGTACATGCACTTTCGCAACATTTCGGATGCGATTGGAAACAAGCTCTCAACCTCATCAGCTAGTTGATGCAATGTCCTTATCGCGAGATA
>NW_016180618.1:0-6669 GCF_001687245.7 Rhagoletis zephyria | reverse complement strand
TATATATATATATATATATATACATATTGAATACGTTGTACAAACAGAACGATCAACTAAAAAAAGGATATACAGTTAATATACTTCAGTACATACATACATACGCGCATACATACATATGTACATACATAGGTGCGCAAAATTTTATGAGAAAAGGTAATGCATCCGCAGACTGGTACAAATATGCATAGCAAACCATTCAAAATTGTTTATAAAAACAACAGCAACAAGTTCATACGTACATACATACCCACATACATATGTATGTACATATGTACACTTTTGGTCAGCTGATTAAGTCAAGCGATATTTCGACTAGGTTTGGTTATTTTTCTTTTGTTTATTTATAAAAGTTTAGCACTTCACCTAACCAGCACCACATAAATCCACATTTCAAACTTCGTACAGAAATGATGAAAATTCAACAAACTTTAACAATTGCACCCAAAAATTGTAAACTTTTTATTTAGAACTTTTAGAAGGCATTTCTCCCATACAAACGAAATTGTCGAGCATACTTTGGATGGATGAATATGCACAACACCGTCAGCCAAAAAAAAAAAAATACTCAAAAAAAAACGCGATTTTCTAGCGCTTGAAATTTTCACTTTGACCTACTAAAATTTAATGTTCTACAAAACTGCATGCCCCAATTTTTTCTTAAAATTCTTAAGATATTTGGAGCAATTGTTAAAGTTTATTAAATTATAAAAATTTTTGTACAAAAGTTTGAAATGTGGATTTGGCGCTCGTTAAGTAAAGTGCTAGACTTGTATAAAAAAAATATAAACATTAAATAAACAAAAGAAAAATAACCAAAACTAGTCACTACACTTAATCAGCTGACCACTAGTGTATGTATGCACATGCAAAATATTAAATGCAAACAAGACAACCCTCCCATCGATGCGTACGAATTGGATAAAGTATACATATGTATGAATGAGCGCCAAATGCAGAATTCATGTGCTGAACGAGATCCCGAAAAACCAAGAGTACGCGAGTACATGACATCCACTTCACCTAACATGAACAGAGAAAATTGTGCCAATTACACAATACTGCAGCTACCAGTTTGCCAAATAGTTTGTGTGAAGTACAAGTACTCTGCATCCAAAAATTCTACATGAACATGCTTTTATAATCCCGTCAAAACGCCAGATCGTTCATGTGTTTAAATGGGGCGGGAAGATCTATCTGGATTTNTGTCACTAGACTTAATCAGCTGACCACTAGTGTATGTATGCACATGCAAAATATTAAATGCAAACATGATAACCCTCCCATCGATGCGTACGAATTGGATAAAGTATACATGTGTATGTACATATGTATGAATGAGCGCCAAATGCAGAATTCATGTGCTGAAAGAGATTCCGAAAAACCAAGAGTACGCGAGT
This sequence comes from Rhagoletis zephyria, assembly GCF_001687245.7. Lineage (NCBI taxonomy): Eukaryota > Metazoa > Arthropoda > Insecta > Diptera > Tephritidae > Rhagoletis > Rhagoletis zephyria. The sequence continues at coordinate 5,269 of NW_016180618.1, read as the reverse complement.
ACATGACATCCACTTCACCTAACATGAACAGAGAAAATTGTGCCAATTACACAATACTGCAGCTACCAGTTTGCCAAATAGTTTGTGTGAAGTACAAGTACTCTGCATCCAAAAATTCTACATGAACATGCTTTTATAATCCCGTCAAAACGCCAGATCGTTCATGTGTTTAAATGGGGCGGGAAGATCTATCTGGATTTTTTGAGTATCCGGATTATCAATCGTGATAATTCAAATTTTTGAAATCGGATGAAAACTTTGGAAGTTTGCAACAATCAAATTCTAGAAATTATTTCATCTAACTTTATTAGCTTAAGAAAACAAAATTTGTGAAAAGGGAATTTCTAATACCTGTTCGTCCTTGTGAGCCAAACCAACATTATTTTTTGTAAATTTTAGAGAATTTTCTCTTTCATTTGGTACCCATAATTGTATCCTACATTGCACTAAATTTTTAAATTTCAAATTCATTAAAAAAAATTTTGATGCCAGAGACAAAAGCTAAAAACGCAGTTTTACTATGTTTGGTCCATAGTCCGTGGGTGCTAACATTTACTGTTCCGTGAATCTTTAGGATTTTTATAGCATGGTCTGATAGATTGTTATTCATCATTTTAAAGGTCTATTAATACTATTCCCAAGCCAGGGCTGATTTCAAAAAATCCGATGACAAATGGTCAAGCTGTTAGTAAGTAAGAGCATCAATTTCGAAAATAACTGTTTTCTTTTTTTAATAAAAAGGAGGTTACTCAATGTCTGGTTAATGCTAAGTAAAAGCTAAATATTGTTACATAATCGACTCCCAGTTATATATAGGACGAACAACTAAACAAATAGTACTGAGTTAGAAATTTTGCGTGCATAAGGAATAAATCAGCATAATCCTTTTATCTGATAAAGTTTGTTTTTGCTTGGTAAGCAAAACATAGCTTTTAGAGCATAAAATTAATTTATCTTTTCCAAGGGAAACATAAAACTTAATAAATAACTTTCAGCATGATAAAAACAAAGCGAGGTAGAACCGTTTTCTCAATTCGTCGGCCATGATTTTATTATTATTATTATTTTTTTTTTTTTTTTGAAGTTTGCCAGCATTTTAAAATCATATACGTAGAACTGAAAATTAAAAATGAAGGTTTTCTAATAGGTTCTTGTTTGAGATTGAAAATGTAAAAGAATATTTGTGAATTTGTGAGAAATTTAAAAATTATAATTCTGAAAAACATCAAAAACGCTCTCAACGGTTCTGCTTTACTATATTCTTATGATGACTTTTACTTTCAAAGTAATAACTGAAACTCTAAAAGAACTTAAATTTTCTGAACCCACATTAAACTTGAAAAATTTTCGAGTTATTAGTAAAATTGAAAAAAAAAAAACTTAAAAGGCTATTTCTTTAATCACACAAATACAATTTAGTGTGTACCTGTATACCTAAAGAAAAAAATACAGACCCACACATACACATAGGTACACATATTTGTATCTACTCTACTCATAAATACTAAGTGATTAAGAGAGAACAAAATCGAGTGGGGATGCATTATTGAGAGAAATGACACACTCTTCTTTTGGCATTTTACACGTATTTTATGTCGTTTTCTAACACTGTACATACTAAAGTAGTCTCCAGCGCTAGGAAGTTCAATTGCCAGAAGAATATGTGAGTATAAGTGAGCAGATAAAAGACTTCTGTTGCAATGCGAGCGGAAAAAGGTAGAAACAGAAGATAAATTAAGTAATAAGTATGGTGAGAATATTTGTATGCGCCCCCTCCAACCGCGCAGTGTGCAAAGGCTGAAGATAGTAGATTTTTGATTGTTTGAATTTCAAATGTCTTTTTTCTCTCAGAATTAAAAAAAAGTCGCATATGTACACACATTTTTAGAGTAGTTTCCATTCATTTTAATAGTGGCAGACTGTTGTGGCCCACTGCAACACTACAACACTCTACATTCAGCCTTTCGTTGTACCCTTTATTTCTCTTAACCTGTATGTTTGCGCTTTTGTTTTTTATCCAATTGAAATGCCTCAGTTAGATCCGCAACCGGATAAGCTACCACACACCATAGCTCATGCATGAAAAGTCGGCAGTCGACTGAGGTTTCCCAATTTTTGTGTTAGTTTGGTGTGCGAGATTAGACCAACATTGGTGCTCTCTCTCATTGTCTATACACTTTGCAGTGGTGTTGTTCATCGTATATTGGGAGGTCTCGCTGCTTTCGTGGTATTCCGACTGCGACGTCAACGCCGACTCAAGTGAACGCGTCTGGCAAAATTACGGTGACGGGTTCAGGTTCTCTCCATCAGACGTATACACTTCAGTTAGATTTTTGCTTTGGGTTGCGCCTGGCCAAGTGACATACACACGCGAAAAAAAAATTACCAGCTAGCTTACGCTGTACGGTGTTAAATTTTTTTTTTAGTGAACTCAACATTCTTATTAATAATCATAATCCAAGGTGGATATAGATAGATAAATAAGTAGAAAAGTGAAAAATAGCAGCGATATCCAAAACGAAGTAACCTCGATATGTGTATAAAAAATATATTTATCAAATTCGTTTTTTTTAACAAAAAAACGCCTTTCTTGTAGAATTTAAGTTTTCTTTGGAATTAAAGTCTCTATCGCCGATTTCGTTTCGTTATTTCGGCTTTCGGTTTTAGCTTCTTCGGTTTTTTCGCGTGCGAATATAAACTGTAAAAGTGCAAAAAAACTTCAGTTATGAAATATTCAGTCGAGCGTTTATAGTAAATATCTTGGCTCCCAAACCACCAGCGTATATAGAGCAAATAACAGCGCAGCTGTCAGACTTGAAAGTGGAAAGTGGCAGCCGCTGTTGGAGAGGAGGACTACGTACAACCTACATACATAAGTACATACTAACCAACGTGTGTTGAAGGCGCGTGTGTGCGGAAGGCGTGTACAAAGTAAGGCAAACTGAATACTTAGTGATTAATTTTTTTTCTAAGAACTAGGAGGCATATACAATAGGAACAATGGCAATAAAATGACAGAAAATATCAGTCGATTCTTTGATGTTGTGGTGTCATAGGGCACCGAAAAGTGTGATAAAATATTTGCATAAATACAACAAATATACTCACTAATTAAAAATTAACTAAAAAGTATGTAACAAATAATTGTGACATGCATAAGTACATTCAAAATCCGCAGCTATGGATATGCATGTATGCAACTTATTAGGAAAATTATTAAAACAAAAAATAAAAAAAAATTAAATTTGTATTACAATACAAGTTCGGCCAAACACTAACATATTGTGTAAGCATCAATCCATTATTATTATTATTATAAATGAATAAAGTAAAATAAAATAAAATAAAAGTCAAAGCAAAAATAAAATCCATAAATTTATTTAAAATTAAATTAAATTAAGTAATGAAAAAATAAAATCTGACTAAATTAAACTAATTTGAAAAAATTAAAATTAAATAAATTTTTTTGTGTATAAAATTTAAATATTTTTTAAAATAAAATTAAGTAAAAAACCAAATGAACCAAATAAATGAAAATGGAATGAATGGAATGGAATAAATTAAAATTTCGTCAAATGAGATAAATAAAAACTAACATGCGAAAAAATTTAAATAAAATAGAACAAAGTGAAATGTATTATAAAAGTTACTACAATTAAATTAAATTATGCTAGACAAATTTAGGCAGCATTAAAATAAATTTCTATGAAATAAATAAAGTAATATAAAATAAAATTAAATAAAAACAAAGAAAAAAAGGCAAAAACGTTAATGAAAATAAAATCATACTAAATAAAAAATTTAAAAATTAAATGAATTAAAATAAAATAAAGAAGTATATTTTAATGTAATTAATTAAAATAAAAAATTTAAAAATTAAATGAATTAAAATAAAATAAAGAAAAATATTTTAATGTTATTAATTAAAATTAAATTACATAAAAACTGGATACAAGAATAAGAATAAAATCAATCAAAATGTATTAATTTAAATAAATAAAATTTACCATTGATATAAAAAACAAAACATAAAAACAAAAATACATACATTATAAAAAATTAATTATAATGAAATGAATTAAAATGAAATTAAATTAGATTCTAAAATCGGCCGTAGACTCCTTCTGTGAGTGTGATTTTAAATTATTTTCAAAAACATGTTTTTTTAAATTTGAAACTAAATTTGTTTGAATGATTGTAAGAAATGTACGTTTACATACCTTTGGCTACAGCTGAGTCTGCAGAGGTGCTTGCTCTTATTGGTTAGAATCCAGGAGATCCCAAGATGTTAAAACGTTAACACAAATTTTTGTTTTGTATTACCAAGCTGTGAAAAAGCATCTGTGAAGTGCAGAATGGGAGCGTATTCGAACGAAAAAGCCGCTAAACACATATCTATGTACAGTACAGAAGCCCGCTGCATCCCTTTTTCGATAGTTCCGAACTAGTTCTAAATTCGACAGATACGACGTAGTTCGTTTCGCATACCTTTTTCTCTAGTTTCGAACCAGTTCTAAATTCGTCACCTTAGATATAGATTTCTAGTGGAAAAAGTGAAATAAAATAGTTTTTTAAAAGTACCACATTTCGCTGATTTTGGACTGGTGGGGATCTAGTTATTATTGGACTGATTCGCTTTTGGCGATTAAGATCTAGTACGGAACTAGATATTTGGATTCACTAGTGCGCGGTTTCCCTGCAGGGTATGTATGCACTTAGATTAGATTAGATTAGATTTAGAGGAGGGAGCAGGTCACCTAGTTACCGCGACCGAAACGATCTATTATAACAAGCCTCTATTAAACTAACGGTCATCTTTGATCCACATACTGTTAACAAGCCTCGCGAAGTCCTTTGCCATTTAGGTCGTGTGCTTCTAAGTACGGTGATCCTAGGAAGTGAAGTCTGGTCCTGGTAGGAGCTTCACAGTGGCATAATGTGCTCTGCTCTTCCTGTTCTTCGTTACACAACCAAAACTGGTCAGAGTTGACAACTCCTATGTTTGACAAGTGTTTTGTTACCCTACAGTGGCCAGTAAGAAAGCCTGTAACAATTCTTACTTCATGCCTACTGAGGTGAAGGAGGTTCTCCTTGCTGATATATCCGGAATGATGGACTTGGCCTGCCTGTTACCTTCCGTCTTTGTCCAGTAATGTTGTGCTTCATTCTTCATACAGATACAGTAGTTCCGCCTAACGGAGCTCCATGGCAGACCAGTAAAAGGTCCTGGGCCTATGAATCCCTGTGCTGCCCCTTTTCTGGCGAGAAT
>NW_016180617.1:0-6669 GCF_001687245.7 Rhagoletis zephyria | reverse complement strand
GTGAATTTTTCGACAACTACAAAAAAATGTTGAGTTCCATGGATGGTGCTGATCATTTGTTCGAAGTTTCTGCGCGCGGTCAACTCGAGTATTGGGAATGTGAAGGCGATCAGCAACTCAATTGGAAAGATAAAGGTTTCCGCAGTTTATTGCGGCTACTCATGCAAGCGCGGAAAGACGATGCAGCTGACTTGGGCATACTTGGCGATCGCATACGGTATAACTCACGCGTGCAAAATATCGCGTGGAGGGAAGTAAATGGCGACATACGCATACGAATTTGGAATGGTGAACTGATCGAAGCTGATCATGTCATCTGCACTGCATCGCTGGGCGTGCTGAAGGAAACCCATCAGCAAATGTTTACGCCAGCGCTGCCGCCTGCCAAATGTCGCGCTATTGATGGACTCAAGTTGGGCACAGTCGATAAATTTTTCATGGAATTTGAAGAACCTTTTGAGCAAAGCGATTGGCCTGGCTTTTGCTTCCTTTGGCGCGATGAGGATTTGTCAGAGCTACGCAACTCTGTGAACTTTTGGTTGGAGGGCGTAATCGGCTTTTTTCGCGTTACTTGTCAGCCACGTTTGCTTCAAGGCTGGATAATCGGTTCGCATGCACGTCACATGGAAACGCTAACTCAATCGGAGATTCTCAATGCTCTGCAGTGGCTTTTTGAAAAGTTTCTTACTTTCGAAATGCCAAAGCCAGTGAAATTTTTGCGCACACAATGGTTTAGTAATCCCAATTTTCGCGGCAGCTATTCATTTCGTTCGATGTATACCGAAGAGCTAAGCACAGGTAGCACGGATTTGGCTATGCCGCTGACGGATGAAAGAAGTGAAAAACCATTGCTGCAATTCGCCGGTGAGGCGACGCACTCAAACTATTATTCGACGGTGCATGGCGCGGTAGAGAGTGGTTGGCGGGAGGCGAAACGCTTAACCGACTATTATCTGGGAGAAGTGGTGGCGAATCTTGAGATAGGCTGAAGTGGTTGTACATATGTATGTAGATATTAGTTAGCGATACTGTGGTAATGGTGGAGGTAGAAGAAATGATTTACTTATCAGCTGTTGAGAGCATTTGAGCGACTCTGCCTTATTGTTGTACTATACTAATTACTTGATTAAATTTTTTGTTGTATACATATATTATGTAACTGTTGGTGTTGGGTATTGAACCAATTCTTTATCTTTATAGACTCACTAGTTGATACACAGGACGGCTAGCCACATTCTACTTCCAGTTTAAGAAAAAAATTACTAAACTAGACTGCGGATGTTTATGCAGAAAACAAAGCCTTAAATATGTACCGCTTAACTATAAGAAAAGTGTATCAATTTGTATACATTTTGTTTATATAGTTATGTGGTACATTAGGGCTGGGACTATCCGCATATTCGAATATCCGGATATCCATGCGGATTATGCGTTGACACGAATAAAATGCGGATAGTATGGATATCCGGTTAATATTCGTTTGTGCAATTATTCGGATATCCGGACATACGAAGATCCGGTTAGTATTCGTATTTTCGGATATCCAGAAAAAAAAAAAACAACAAACTCACTAACAATATTCGTGAATTCAATTATGCACACGATAGAGTGAAATAGCCCTTGCCGGACTTGAAGTTGGCCCTTTGTTTTGTATCGTTTTGTCACAATATAAACAAGTGGGACTATTCTTGTCATCACTTTTTTGGAAATGCTATAATTTGATAAGGAATTCACCACGACCAAAAGTATCTAACAGCTTTCATTATTCCGTCCATGATATTTTAAAGCCATGAAAAAACTCTCGCGGTCAATTTTATATATTTTTTTTTTATTTTTACGAAATGATAGTTTAATTTCCCAATACCAGGCGCTCATGCATATGAAGTAGCAAGTTTTCTAAATTTGTTTTTTGAACTTTTTAATTTATTTATAGAAGCCTTTGATTTTGGAAATTAAAAAATTTATAAAAAACAATTTTGTGCGTAGAGATAGAAAATTTGTTACTATACATTTATGAGCGCCTGCTATTAAGAAAAGAAAATACCGAATATTATGCTAGCTTCCAGAGTAACCGGATTTTTCATTTAGGTATCCGGATATTCGAATATTCGGTTTAACCGGATAGTTGAAAAATCCGGATGAAGTTCCCAGTCCTATGGTACATACATATGTAGATTTAGGCCCACTTGCAGAATATCCAGAGTTAAATATATAAATAGATAAAGAGCTATTCTACGCAAGATCAATGGCTCTCTTTGCTTGGGAGACGGATATTAAAGGTGGAAAGGCGAAGTGGACGAGCTTTTGTCGATATGGAAATTATTAGGAGAATCAAGACAAAACGATTGCGCTATCTTGTACGTATCGTACGCTTAGATGGCGACGATCCAGTGAAAGGAACCTTCGATACAGCACCAAAGGGTGAAAAACTTTTACGCAGGTTTCTGAAAAAAAAACTCCCACCTAAACTCCGATTTTTAGAGATATTTTCCATACGGTCGAGCTCATGAATAACACTAAATTGAGACAAAATATTTTTTGCTTTAAGCAGTGACTATTTTTTGCTTGAGGCATCCTAATGTACTATACGAGTGCACTTTCTGCCATACTCCAGTTTCATGCTTGATTGCTGTTTAACATACATAATATCGAAATGATTGCTTCTTCCTTCTCTTCTGTTCAATTTCCCCTTCAGTTTTTGCTTGGCATTTTTTTGTATGTTCGGTATTCGTACCACTTTTACTTCAGAAATTTGCTGTGTTGATGTTCACTTTTTAGCCATTATTAGCAACGATAAACATTTTATGGCAGTTTAATTAACTTCATTTCTGTGCGGGTGTAAGATTCGCGTGCAATATGTGGCAATTTATTTATGTGTTGACGTTGAGTTATGCACTTGTGTGGCAGTATGTGCATGAGTTTGTGTATGTATGTATGAATGTATGAGCATATCAGCTGATAATGTCTAATTTATATATTTTTGACGTGCTAAATTTATAAAGTGTCAATTAATGAAGCTGTTTACATATCCTTCTTCTAACTGGGTAATTAAAAATGGCAGATGGCAGCATGGACTTATTTTTTCAAGAAAATCAAAAATAATGTAATAAAGCCAATATTGTACTTCTAATGGTGAAAAATTATTTATACGAATTAAGTAATCGAGTGCACTTAAACTAAAAAATGAGTTTTAATGGCATTGATATTAGGCACAAGTTATTGCAAGGCACTGTGAAAACTTGCACTAACTTAAAATATGTTAAATGGCGCGGACTCTTCTCCGAAGGAAGACCCCTCGATTATATGGATTCTGTATCGGCAAAATGAGCGGGCTGCCTATCAAATTAAAAAACATAGCAGATCTGAGAGTTTGGCAAGTTTAATGTGAAGAAGCGTTACACTGCTTTAGTGGAATTTTGTGCCAAAATAAAATTAACTTGCACCGCTTCAGAGCCAAAGGGCCAGTTGCTCAATGTTTGGTAACACCAGCTGCAGGTTTAACATCGTAATCGATATGAACGCGTCCATAACACATAACAGCGAATTGATAACGATGTTAACCTGTAGTTAGTGTTAACTAGACATTGAGTAACTGGCCCTAAATGCGGAACAGAACTCATAACATAAACATCATGGACAACTGCAAATATGGCCCCAGTCTGTGTAAGGAAGATAATAAAACATCTGCTTCACTTCTTTTCTTCAGATTTTGTCCCATCATATTAAGCGTTTATTTTTGAGTTAAATGCTTTATTATTCTCTGTTATTTTACAAAAAACATACAAATACTCCAAAGGCGCCTTAAAATAAAATAAAAATACATAAAAAACCCGGAAAACCGTGAAATTTCACGACAAAGGCACAAAAGAAAGTTCGAAAACTTAAAAAAAAATATCAAAAGGTCGGGAAAACTGTCTGAAAAGCACGAAAAATACATCTGAATGGTCCCAAAATAAATCTCGAAAAAAATCACGAAAAATTCTAAATATCCTTAAAATGAAACGCAAATATTCCAAAATATTTCTGTACGCTTCCGAAAATATCCCAAGAAATTTCCGAAAATTTGGGAAGAATCAGGAAGCATGAAAGATCTCGTAAGAAATCTCTAACGTTTTTGAAAAATAAAGCACGAAGAGTCCCGAAATTAGTCTCAGTGGTCCCCAAGAACATGGAAAAGCATGAAAGACTGCGAAAATATCCTGAACGATCACAAAGAAATCCGGAAAAATGCCCCAATGGGTCATCTAAAAAAATTTAAAATTAAGAAGCCTATTCAAATTCCAGACGGTTCCGACAAACTTTCGAGGAAACCGCGAAATGTTTGATGAAAAATCGTGAAGGACACAAAAACGCGAAAATAATTGCAAAGTTTTTGAAAAATAAATCATTAACAGGGCAATTTTGGCTAAGATATTTGCAAGTCTTTTGTCAGGCAAATGAAAGGCAGTAGGCATGTTAGTTTCAATGATTTTGTTTATTCTGGCACGAAAGTCTTACAAAGAAAGCTCCTTTGCCAACTTTTATGGTGGAAAGCTCTTTTGACAGAAAGCATTTGAGCATGTTCCGAATGGCGATGTTTATCATTTTGCTGGGGCTGCTGCAACAGTCGCAACAGCCGAGTGCAGAAAACACTGGTGTGCCATTCAGGAGATCCGAAGTTCGAAGTTTCTTTTAAGTTCTAGATTTTATTGTTAAACTAAATATATTTTTAATTTCATTCATTTTTTTCCTTTTCTTTAGTACAATTTTATTGAATTATATTTTCCTTTAATTAAGATTTTATTGTTCCAACAAGGGTAATAGGTTTTAATTTCGTTTATTTTTTAGAAACTTATTTTATGTGTTTTTCTCCTTACTTTAGTTTTTTTTTTTTAAATTTAACTTTTAGATTTGATAGTTAAAAAACACACAAATTTTTAATATAATTTGTTTTTAAAAACTGATTTTATGTATTTTTTTCTTTTTTAATTTAAAAATTCTTTTAATTGTTAGACTTTATTGTTTTAAAAGGCGCAGTATTTTTGAATTTCCGTTAATCTTATTTTTATTTTTTTTATTTTTATTTAAAAATACTGTTATTTAAAAAAAAAAATATCCAACAATTAAAAGAATTTTTAAATTACAAAAAGAAAAAAATACATAAAATAATATATAATAAAAATAAAAAAAAAATTTTAAATTTAACTTTCTCTTAATTTTTAGTTTTTAAACAGTTATGGCTTGAATACAAGCAGAATAACGCGGATACCTCCTCTTTAGTAGATCTTTCAATTAGTCTTTAGACAGAAAGGGGCTTTCAAGATAATTGCCAGAATTACTAAGTGTCTTATTTTGTCTTTCGAAAGGCTGTGGTGATTTTATTTAAATACAGTTGCCAGAATTGCCCTGTAAAAATCTCAAAAAATTTTCAACGATAACAGAGAAAATTCTGCCCATCATACATTTTTATTTATGTGCATCTGCTGAATAAATACTACTCATAATAATTCACTCGAATACGTCTTTTCAACAAATTAAACAATGCAGTGCAATCAAACAATTAAACAAGTCGCTTGAATTACTTACTAAGAAGCTACCGAGCATATCAAGTATTATTAGCGCAGTCAACAAAGCATTTCGAAAGAGAACTTGTAAAAATTCTTTTTCAAATAATTGTAATGCCTTACTTAATAAGTTTTTTTCCTACTTTTCATTCATGCAACGACATAAAAGTCATGCAGCTCGACGCAACTATTCATTTCCGCTTGTCATTCAGGTAGTTTCTTCATTTGCAATTTTATGGCATTTGCATAGTTATTTATATGAATCAGTACTTTTGCTGTGTTATTTGACATTATAGTTGTTTTTTTATTTTCAAATTCTTTTTTACTTATTTTCATTTTTTTTAGTTTTTTTTTTGTACATGAAAGTTTCAATTAAGTTGAGTCATTTCCATAATTAGTTGGTAAACTGCGCTCCGACACAAAGGTCATTTGGCACGACGGCATGCAGCCAGCCAGACCTGGTCACTTTTTTTGCGTCTTTCTACCATCCTTACGGTGACCATTCGTACCGATTTTGGCGGGACAGTATCGATTTTGAGAAAATTGTCCTGCTGAATATTTTTTAAAAGTCGGTACCGATTAAGTGTCCAGATTTTCCGTGTTTTCTTTATTTATCATTCATTAAGACTCCCCCTGTACTCTGACCCAAAAACAGTTTTTCGTACAAACGGGGCAGCACTTTCGTTAACACAAAGGACATAGAATATAAGTGAGTCATAAACATAGCCAGCATCCTTATTAATAATATAATTAATGAAATTATTAAAAATAATGCTAATAACCTCAAAAAAAAAGTTTCATTAAAATTTTGAGCTTTTTAATTAGATTTCTTAGAAACATTCTGAGTATGCAGTTTTGTAACCTATTCAATTCAAAGTGCAAATTTTAAATAGCTAGCACTTACCATTGATATTTGGTAAATTTTGTGGTAGGTGTTGCACATTTTCTCTATACAAAAAAATTGTTCAACATACTGTGTATGGTAGAAAATGCGCGAACAAAAAATTGCCAAAAATCACCGGTAAACCCAAACTTCTTCCAACTTGCGCTTTATTATACTAAAATTTTATTGGCTTAAAAACTGCATACTCAAAACAATTCTAGAAAATCTGATTAAAATGTTTCA